>NC_056732.1:210095816-210368316 GCF_019279795.1 Protopterus annectens | reverse complement strand
GATGACAGGGAGGTTACAGTCAGCTCAGATAAGTATGTCTTAGTTTTGGGGAGAGGGAGGGGGGAAACTTGCACTGAATCTGTCTGCCACAATGTTGCCAATATCTGTGGGTGCAGTGAATTATTTGTTGTTGTGTACTAACTATGAGCATATTGGAGGGTTTCTGACCAGGTTGCTAACATAACTGAAGAAGGCCTTGTGGTTATCTGTAGTGTCCCCATTGATTTCCCTCTCAAAGTTGCCCATGGATGTTTGTATGAGAGAAAATAGCTCCTTACTAGTGCTGATCAGACATGCCTTCCCTTTATGGAATTATGTTTTGTCTTGCAGTAGCTTCTATCTTTTGTTATACAATCTGTCTATGGCTGGGGTCCACCAGACTGGATGCTTTCCCTTTGTGGAGAGTGTCTTGGTCTTATATGGGATTGCATGATCCATGCATTCTCGGAGATGTCCGTAGAAATCATTTGTGAAGGGGTCAGCATTGTGGGTTGTGTCTTCCACTGGCCCAGTGGGCTTAAAGGATACCATGTCAGTGTTACGAAGTGTAAAGTTTGCATTTGAAATGTTATTCACTGTAGTCATTTGTGCTAGTGGTGGAGGTGGGTTATGTATATCCAGGGCAATTAGTTAGTGGTCAGCTCACAGTAGTTGATGATGTACCCCATACAGTACCTTGATACAAACCCCCAGAGTGAGGAGGTGCTTTGGACCTGAATCAGTGTTCTGACTGCTGGGGTTTAGTAGTATGTCATATGGAGTGTGCCAGGTACTGTTGCACAGTTGTTGGCTGAGCACTGATACCTGGCCATTTACATGTGTATCCACCAATAGACAGACAGATGCTATATATGTGAGATATGTTGTATCACAACAGTTGAGTAGCATGTGTAGTATGTGTGCCAAATTCTGCTGACATATTTTGCTGATACCATGTTATTTCCTTTTTCAGGACCATGGCTCACCAGCGCAATCCAGCGTACTCTGCAGCTGAGGATGAGGAGATACACCAGAGCCTGGTGTGGGATTATGCAATACTCTTTTCCCGCACCAGCCAGAATCAGCAGGAGAGGGCTGCACTGTGTCAAGACCTGGTCCATCGGGTAAATGACATAGGCACGCATAATAGGACATATGAGCAGGTACGACATCACTGCAGTGATTTAATCAGAAATGTCCATCAGCATGCGTTGGATATCCACAGGCAACAGGTTGCCACAGGTGGTGGGGTAGCTACACATCCCCCACTCACCAGACTGGAGTGACTACTCATAAGTGTTGTGGCTCCAGCCCACCAACAACAACAACAGCAGCAGACCTGCATTATGATAGAGGCTGGAGCCACACAGCAGCAAGACTACGAGCATGCAGGTAATATGCCATATGTATAGTTGACTGTTGTGTACACTGGTAGTTAATGCATGTGTGAGGTGTGTCCTTGGTTTGTAGCTGTCATCATAGTATTTAATGTGCAAGTGTGATATTCTCAATATCAGCAGCTGACCTGTGAAAGGCGACTGTTGTACTACTGACCTGTATCATACTCAGTAACAATGGCACAGTTGTGCCCACTGACATTAATTTCCTCACTTCTGCAGGTCCCTCCGGTGTAACAGCAATGCATCCTATCCATGCTGGTGAGTGTGTATTAACAATACCTTTAATAGTCTTGATAGTAATACTGATATTAGGCTCACTGAATAGTGCTCTGTGTATGCATGCAGGTGTGTCTGTGTGTTGATATCTCGCATACTGAGTAGTGTGCAGGTGTACAACTGTGTGCAACTGTGTGCATGTGTGCATGTGTGCACGTGCGCACCTGTGCATGTGTGCATGTGTGCACGTGTGCATGTGTGCATGTGTGCACCTGTGCATGTGTGCATGTGTGCACCTGTGCATGTGTGCATGTGTGCATCACTGGTAACATTGTGTAGACATTGTAAACTGTGTTTCCTGTTTCCCTCCCACAGGTTCTGGTGCTGCTCTGGTGTCATGCAGCAGGGAACCTGAATCAGGTGCCACGGGTACTGATAATGATGACATCTGTGTAATGGAACAGGAAGGTATGCCAGGGTTCGTCATTGGTCAGCCAATTGACAGTACACAGCTGTCAACCCCATCAATGCGCACAGTTATCCTGCCAATACACCCTTTGTCACCAATGTCCCTAGGTGATGGACAGGATACAGTGGGCATTGACCAGGGTAATGTGGTATCTGTGGCACATGCTTCCCCACACAGCAGCCATGGGCATGGCCCTGAGGTGGTACAACACAGACAGATGTCCAAGGGTTCTCGTGGGAGCATCCGTGGGCGTACTGCCCCTGTCAGATGTGCCCACAGAGGTCTTACAACCTCAGCTATGTTTCAGGCTGTCATGCAGGCACAGTCACGTATGGAACGGTACACCAGACAGGGTCTGAGGGAGCTGACAGCATGTCGCACAGCCATGACTGACAGTATGCGTGACATTGCGGCTGCCATCCGTAATTTCACCGATGTCATAGACAGACGTTGTGGGGACATATTAGATCGGTTCCACAACTACATGTCCATGAACCAGGGCGATGGTGGATGGTTGAGGCGTCGATGTGGGTGTATGCCAGCAGCAGCAGCAGCTGGCAGTCGTCGTGGATGACAACAGGGCCGTGGCCGCCCCCATAGTGCCAGCAGCAGCCCCAGCAATGCTGGGTCTGTGCTGTCATCAGACTGCCCCAGGAGACCACATGCACGTGGCTCTGGACTGGCCCGACAGGGATCTGTGTCCAGTCAATGAACACCTGCTTCTGATGACAGTACCCAGTCTGGATTGGTACCGGATATGGTCCGTAGCACCCCTGCAAGGCACAGGTACCGTGTCCGTGGCCAGAGACACTGATCTGTATGACCTGGCAGGTACAGTCTGTGGCTGTCCACAAACACCAGTATATGGCAGCCATGAGGTGGAACTGTGTGCATCCATACACACATGCGAATTGACAACACCTAGGGCTACCGCATACACGCACACACTGCATCAACATTGCCCCACCTTGTACTGCTGTCCCTCACCAACACACATACACATACATGTCAATTGGTGGTATCAGTGGCAGACTCAGGCATACCAAGTTCACACCCTGTGCATATGATGAAACTGTGCCACCTCCTGCAATCTGTAACATCAGTGCAGGTACAGGTTAACATGTTGCTGATGCACAGGGTGACTACATAGACGTGTAGTAATAGTATCATGTTGTTAACAGTACTGTGTGCTGATATAATTGTTTGTATATCCTAGCATGCCTGACACAGTAAGGGTATGATTGTCTTGTACTGTTGTCTACACCCATGGTAAGTACCATAGTGTATCATCTGCACATGTTGGCATACTGGTGGTAAGGATGTCAACAGAAGGCTACATACATAGGTAGCACAGGGGATAAGGTAATGAAAGTATTGATACGCAATGATGGACATGTAAACTGCAAGTGACATGTTGCCCATACTGGACTCTGCAATGTGGATGTTTGAGGATGTTGATATGTGTGCAGTACTACACGACTGGTACAGGACACACAGGAGCACCCTAGCACTGCAAGCTCACATCTCATACCATGGTAGACAGCCCCAACACACAAAACTAACTTTCACAGGAGGGAGAGTCCCCATAAATGTCAGAGATACTGTGGTACCAGGACAGGTAGCATACATCCTACTAAGTATGGAACCACTGAGTGAAGGCTCAGTGTCTGTTATTTGACATGTGTCTTACTGCAGGTATGAGCACCTGGGTTTCCATCCAGTTATTGTACATCCTGACGGTACATGGTCTGTACACTTGTGTGCGCTGAGACTGGACCCTAGCCATCTGACCTGTGTATTTTCATGTACATGTGTATAGTGCCTGCATATTTGCACTGTTACCTACTGGAAGTGGTACAGCTTGTTTGTTGCACAATGGACTACATGCAGCCCTGCTTACTGTAGCTTTGTTTGCATGCATGTTTGCTTGCAGTTACCCTGGAACACTGATCCCACCTGCAATGCAGAGTTACAGAGCTTCTGTGGACTCCTAGTGACATCTGCATAGCTTACTATATGTATGTCCATGTCTCACTTGACAGAACGTCACTGTTTGTCCTGTTCACATGTACGTTGCCTGTGACACATTGCATATGACTTACTTGGCATTTGTCCACGTGAGCAGTCATATATGCCACTGCTAACTAATCACAGGCACTACACCCTCACATACTCACAATCTGTACCTTGCTCCCCATTGGCCCTATGTGCTCTTAATCACCATGGCAATCACAATACTATGGTAGCATGTGCAAAGGTTACTTGTCAGTCACCTCTATGGTACAGTTGTGGAATATGTGGGTCATGTGGCAATGTCACCGCTGCCACATGTACACAGTCAACCCTCTCCCCTACACATGGACATACAACACATGTATGAGATGCAACCACATAGCCAAACTGGGGACTAAGCACTCTGAACCCAGTACTGGCATAACCTGTCAGGTGGCATGAAATACTACAGTGACTATAATACCAGTCTGATGTAGACCTACACTGACAGCAATCCAAACATGTGAACACACTGGGCCATTCGTGGAGCCTCAGAATAGCATCCTGCCTGAGCAGCAGACACCTCTGCAGCTGGCACACAGGCATACGTTAAGCCGGAACACAGCACGTGCAGCACATAGCACACAAATCCTGTGTGTCAAACAGTCATAGCCTGTATGGCTAGACAACACACCTGCTACAGTTGTGTTAGGTACCTTTATTGTCTGGTACAGTGAGGTCCCGCTCACCAGGCTGGACAAGGTGAAGGTCACAGTGATATGCCCATGGGGCACTATGGTCCACCACATAACACAAGCATACAGGTCAGTCAGAGGCATGGACACATATGACTCAGTCATTGTCCATGCCACTATGGCTGACCTGTGATATGCCTCCCTGGACTACATGATAGGGAACATGGAAGGGCTCTCTGAGCATGTGGCACAGGCTGGTATGACCCTGACCTTGGTTGGCATCATACCCTCACCAGGAATGCTGACGTATTAATGAATGCTGATGAATTACTGTAGCTACAACACCCTAGCTGAAAGGTTCCTAGCATGTAGCCACTGCATTGCTATGGAACAACTTGTTACCACTCCCACAACAGGTGAAAACATGCAGCACCTGTTCATCAACAACATGTAGACTATATGCCCCAGACCAGATGTGTATCCCTCGCTGCTAGGATGATGCCATATACATCTCACACTGTATATACACATACCACATGCAGCACTCGCACAGAAGACCACAGTCATAATGTTATCCAGTGCAAATACCATGTATTCACATGTGGCAGGTGGCAGGCATGGGAACTATTGAAGGTCACAGGTACATATGTGTATTTGGCACACACATACATCATCTGTGTCCATTGCCATTACTGGTTTAATTGATGCCATGCATTATTGTGAACAACAACCCACACACATGGGCATTCTGTGTGACAAAAACACACGTGGCATGTGTGGAATTCAAAGCCATAACTAACTGTGCTATGACAGTAGTGAGATACACAGTAGCAGAGCGTGCTATTTGCATTACTTGGAGATTTAACCTCTTCGGCTGTACTTGTAGGGTGCTGACATCATCTCTGTGTAGAGACTGGAATATGCAGCAGCTGGTGTGTTGTACTGGTTGGCAAAAGGGTCAGTTTTCTCACACATGTAATTGCACATACCCTACTTTCACCTCCCTCCACACACACTTGCAAGATTCAAGCCCCTACCTAACAATGTTATGAAACATAAAGACAGACGCCTTAGCAGAGCGCGCTATTGGCATTACTGGAAGGTTTCCCTTCTCCTGCTGTACTTATAGGGTGCTGACATCATCAGTGTTTAGAAAGGGGAATGTGCATCCTGTAGTGTGTTCTCCTAGTTGCCAAAAGGGACATTACCCTCACACATACTAACCCCCCTCATCCAAACACACACACTTGCCATTTGGAGGATTCAAACCCCTACCTAACTATGTTATGACACGCGAGACGGATGCATTAGCAGAGCATGCTATTCACATTACTGGGAGGTGCCCCTTCTCCTGCTGTACTTATAGGGTGCTGACATCATCAGTGTTTAAAAAGAGGAATGTGCATCCTGTAGTGTGTTCTCCTAGTTGCCAAAAGGGACATTTTTTTCATACAGAATTGCACACACACTAACCCCCCTCCACACACACTGAGCATTTGCAGGATTCAAACCCCTACCTAAGTATGTTATGACACTCGAGACGGACACATTAGCAGAGCGCACTATTCACATTACTGGGAGGGTTCCCTTCTCCGGCTGTACTTATAGGGTGCTGACATCATCGGTGTTTAGAAAGGGGAATGTGCATCCTGTAGTGTGTTTTCCCAGTTGCCAAAAGGGACATTTCCCTCACACAGACTTGCACACACACCAACACCGCTCACCCACTGAGCATTTGCAGGATTCAAACTCCTACCTAACTACATTATGACACTTGAGAGAGACGCATTAGCAGAGCGCTCTATCTGAATTACTGGGCATCTGTTTTGCACCTGCAGTATTTATAGGGTGCTGACATCATTATTTCTACAGAGGTATGTACATCTAGTACTACCTGTCAGGTGGGGGATAGCATATATATGCATTTGCAGCCACGTACTTCAGGGTCAGATATGCACATCGCACTGGCAGGTTATGTTCTATACCATGCTTCGTGACCACAGGACCTGTAACACACAACACAACCAGTTCAGACCACCCCTCCCACATCCAGGACACACACTTTGCTTTCCTGGGAACAGTGCCAAGATATGCAGGTGTTCACATACACCATTCCAGTTGTTAACTTCAGGTACAGGTATATTGTGTGTGGGAACTACTCAGGCCTCTACAACATTACCCTACAGCCACTACAATTTGTGAGTCCATGTGCTATGGCAGAACCACTCACCACAGCCACAAGGGGGAATACCTATTGCACCTGACCATCTGCAACATGGGTACTCACTGTTCCACACCAGGGGTAGACCACCATTGTTGATATTTGACCATACCCACCTTTCCCTGGACATCCATATCCCATCCCCACCCCCAGGCAAGGTTGTCACTGCAAACAAAGTGTATTTATCAAAAGCAGACTTTACACTTGTGAAGACTGGGGTGGAAGACTTCAAAGGACCCATGCTGGGGGAGTATACAGGCCACTCTGCATAATCCTTGACAATTGCATTATATGAGCATGTGGAAGGTTTGCATTGATCATGCTATCACAAATATACCCATGACTCCTCCACAACAGGACACCTGTCAGGTGTACACCAGCCATATATGAGACGTCCAACAGACAGAGTGAGCTAATACATTGCAGAGCAGTAGCCCACAGAGGGAGGACATCTCTGAACAGTACTGGCACGACACTTCAATCCCTCATAATCATCACGACAAAGTGTTGACAGTGAAATTGTCCAGACAATGCAGATAAGGCTCCCCTCAGTCTGTTATTGATGCCCACTTACTGTTAGAGGTCCTCACAAACCCTCTTCCAGCACACACCAACAACATGGATGTGGCTTAGCAAATTCAACCCCTGGGATCTCCACTGTGTCCCTGCTTGATGGAGGCACAGCACACTAGCCTCACACGGTGCCTTATGTGACCTACTCTACAGTGGCACAGTAGCCTACTGTACTGGGGAGGCAGATGCCAAGCACTCTCTGGCTAAGCTGTCATTCCCTAGGGCAAACAGCCTAGTGTTGACCTCTACACCCATATGTTTAATTGTCAGATGCACAATATTTGTTGATGATATACTGTTTGCAGGTCTTTATTGCCATAGCATTCCCTGTTTCTATGAACAACTTGTGTATCTGTGGAAGATGTTTGAATATGACAGGGATCCACTATATCACTTATGTCTCTGTAGTCATTTAACTGTGTGCACTTGGCAGATTGCTGTAATGTGGTTGGTTCCTGGAATAACACGTACAAATACCAGATATGTGTGGCCAACTGCTAAACTGAGATTTGGCCTAAGTGTGTGAGCATGCCCAGTTCAGGCTTTCCATGGCATGTTGTCTGACATATGTCTCATTTATCAAAGTGTGTGAGCATGCCCAGTGTGAGCTTTCCATATGTTGAACTCTGCAGCCCACCACATTTGTGGATGAGTGTGAACTTCAACAATATCTCACGTTTATGGTTGTGTGTTGTGTGTCATGTTGTGTAGTTACTGTCCGACTGCTTTGTGTCTGAACACAACAGGGATTATACTGTGTCTGCAGGGTTTGCATGGGATACTTTGCATACAGTTGTCAACATCCTTTCATACTGACCTAACACTGTAGTACCATATAGTGTACTGGTTCAGTACTTTCACTGTGGTGGACAGTATCCTGGGCTTTAGTCCTATCACTGCTTTACATTTTCATAGTGAGCACAACAGCCTGGTTAGGGGCCAGTTGTGCACATCTGACCATGTTGCATTATGTTCAGATATGAACTACTTAAACCAGGCTTGTCCAACATTGGTAGTGTATTCCACAACATAGGTGTACATTGGCAAACACTAGCGATGTGCCCTAGGCCATTTCTAATTCTAGTCGGAGAGTGTGTTTGTCCTTCGACACACATTGTAAGTGGAGTTTGCCATGACATATGTCATGGTTAGTATACTGTGCCTCTGTCTACCCGTGACATAACAGTGATACCCAGGGTAAACCTACCATCTCCCATCCACTCATCAAGATTCCTCTTGAGGAGAGTCGATGAGTGACTCTCTGGCTAACCTGTATTGGGAGTTTACTCAAGAGTGGGGGTGGCTTCTGTGTTATGGATTATTCAGTACAGCTTGTCCTATGTATGTCACTGCTGGGGTTCAGGTCTCTCATGTGCATAGCTCACTGCCATTCAGATTGTACAAGGTGCAGCATGTTCATTGATTCCAGCTTGGACATGGCTTTATACATCAGACACAGCTTGCCTCTGGGTGGGCAGTATGGCAGTGTGTGGAGCTGCAGTTTGTTTAATCAGGCAACACTGTTCAAGCTCTTTGATACTCCTGGTGAGGTACTTTTGGGGACTTTACAGTTGATGGAGGTGTCTGCTGAGGTACATCCCACAGGGGCTATTGTAGTCAATTGTAACGCTGATGAAGGATGACTGCAGAGCCACAATGACCTCCCCTTATCTAGATCTGACAACCTTCATGATTAGGTGGGTATATGGTATGTTTCTGTAACTACTACAGCCACATGCTTGTCCAATGCAGGATATCTATCAACTTGTGTCCCCAGGTCTCTCATTACATGTTAAGTACTTAATGGGTTAACACCTATGTGGTAATTGGTGGGCACTTACTGTATATCCACAGGGGTTGACTATACACTTTTCTGCAATTAGCTTGCTAACATGGCTATGGCACCAGTTGTCTGTTTCTATGTGGCCCTTTTGTGGGATGCTTGTGTCAACTGGAGGGTCAGATATGGTGGCCAGTTTGTAGTCCTCTGCAAACATGTTCAGACACAGTCCTTCCATGTTGGCCTGTACCTATGGGACATATATACCAAACGAGGGAGGTCCCAGGACCAAGCCTTGTGGGATGCCAGTTATATCTGGTTTGTAGTCTGACATGGCTGCAGCATGTCTGACCATGTCAGTTCTGTCCTTGGTCTGGTTTGCAAACCCTCTACTGACATAGGGGTTTATATTTAAGCTGGTGAGCTTATCTATAATGAACACGTAGGGTATTTTATGGAAGCCTTTGCAAGGTCCAGCTACGCTGTGTGGACCACATTGCCCTCATCAATGACCTTGATGACTGTTTCAAATGAGTCAAACATGTTTAAGGGGCAGGATCTGCACTTAAGAAAGCCACACTGGGTTGGGTCCGGTGTCAGTAGGTCCCCAATACCTTTATGTCTGTGGTACATGCTGATCCTTTCCATAGCTGTGCAGACCAAGCTTGTCAGGATTCTGGGGTGGTAGTTTGCAGTATCCATTCAGGCAACACCTTTGTTGAGAAGGACCACTGTTGTTGTACACTGCTCTTTGGGTACATATCCTGTGGTAAGGCTGACATTGAACAGTAGTGTAATTTGGCATTCCATTCTTCTTGGAGTCCATGTTGGACTCAGCCCAGGATACCATCTCATACCATTGCTGCCGTGTGTTTTGCTTTGTAGATGCTGGCTGTTACCTCAGCATCTGCAATGTCAGGGGGCCAGCAGTCTGCTGGGATAGATATTTTGCATTCTGGGGGTTGCACTGCACCTGTCAGGTTGGATGTTGGCAATATGTGTGTGTGTTTGGTATGTTGTTTGTAATATTTGAGTGATTCAGAGCATATCTGTGAATTCCCAACAAGGTTCCTACCATCAGTTAAGAAAGCCTTGTGATTATCCTAAGTGTCCTGTACAATTTGTATCTTCATAGGTTCATAGGTTCATACTAGGCTATCCATCCTAGGGCATTTATAAGCCTAGCCAGAGTGTGTGTGGCTTTCGCCACCCCTTGCTATGTGAATATTATGGCCATTTATGATTTACTTTACTGTGCCTCTGTCTGGACGTGACAGTGAAGACCCCCAGTGTACATCTATGATCATCCATCCACTTGGCAAGATTCCTGTTGAAGAGTGTCAGTGAGGGGCTCTGCCTAACATGGAGTGGGATTCTGTTCCAGGGTGTAGGGAGCCTCTGGGTTATGTATCTGTCCCTCCAGCACATCCTATTTCATTATGTGTTGAGGTTGACATCTCTCACTCTCACAGCTCCGATGGCTTTGGGTTTTCTGGGGTGGAGCATGTCCATTACTCCTGTGTTGGACATGGCCTTGTACAACAGGCATACAATGCCTCTATGTAGGCAGTATGCGACTGCATTCAGCTGGGGTGTCTACAGCCAGGCAGCATATGACATACATTTGAGACCCTTTATCCTCTTGGTGAGGTACCTTTGAGGTCTTTCTAACTGCTGCAGGTGTCAGGTAAGGTACATCCCAAATGAGGCATTGTACTAGATTATGGGTCTGATAAGAGAACAGTATAGGGGCACAATGACCTCTGTTGACGTAGATGTGAATCCTTTCATGATACGGTGTCCAATATAGACAGTCTTCCTAGCCACGTTGGCAATGTGAGTGTCACATAACAGGTTACTCTCCACTTGTGTCCCTAGGTCCCTGATTACTCCTTCCATACATAATGGTTTACCACCTATGTGGTAATTTGTGAGTACCTTGTTTGGTATTTGGTGAGACATTCATACTGTCCAGTGTCTTCAGGACGGCTTGGTGGGGTTCCTGTGTGTGAGAGTGTGGTCTGTAGCATGCTACAGACTGTACAGCAGTTTTGCCTATGGTTAGTTGCACATGGGTGGTCTCCGATGCTTCATGCATTGTCATTTACCTGGACGTATGGGTGTCTGTGCTGAATATGGATACTCCCCCTCCTTTTATGTTTTGGTCCAGGTTTTGGGGCTATAACGCATGATATGAGGTATAACCTAGTAGTGCTGCTGTGCTGTCAGGAGGCTTGCTGCAGGTTTCTGTCACTGCATGGACATCAATGTTCTCCATACTGGGGAGGGCCTCGGGAGCATGCATATTGAGGTTTACACATCTGGCATTGGTCAGCATTACCCTTATGTTTCTTTCCACTTATGTTTTCTAGGGTGGTGGGTTAGTCTTTTCAGCCTTGCCTACGAAAGGATCTATGGAGGTGGCAAAAGCCTTATCCAATATCCAGACGGCCAGGGGTAACAGGTGCAAGCCATCCCTGGAACAGCAGCGTGGCTTGTCAAGCATGACATCCCAAGCAGACAGACATTGGATCCCCTTGGAATGACACCAGTAATTGTGCCACTTGTTAAAGCTGATCATTCTGTGTTTGTACTGTGGCATCATTCTTGGTGAGGGTAGGATGCTGCAAATGGTCAGTGTCATCCCGGCCTGGACTACATAATCGGAGAGCTCATCTATGTCTCTTTTCATGTAGTCCGTGGAGGTACATCTCAGGTCATTCACGCCAGCATGGACAATGACTGCATCATATTTCTACTTGCTTTGGGGTGACCTGCGTACTTGTGTTTTGTGGCGTATTGTAGCAGCCTACAGGCATCTTACTGTACCCTTTCCCTTGTTCAGTCTGGTGAGCGGGACAGCAGTGTGTCTGACTATGGAGTCACCTATTACAACTGTATCAGGCATGTTGTTTCTCCTTCTGGCCTGTGACTGTTTGGCACACCAAATTTGTGTACTATGTGTTGCATGTGCTATGTGTGGAGGTTGTGGTTGTTTGGGTGTCTGCTTTGGAGGCCTCTGTTGGTGTGGTGTGTTTGTAATTAGGGCCTCAGGGAATGTTTTTCTGTGTTTATGTCTTTGGTTTGCAGTTGTGATAGGTCTATGTGGGACTGGGTTTGTGGTGTGTGTGGTTACCTTCTTCTCCTGACTAGTTTTGACAGTACTGAGTTGAGGGAGCTCAGCCTCCGGTTTGGATAAATGGTTGCATCTCTCACATATATTTGTATTTCTTGGGGGGAGTTGAGCGTTGTCTGTGTACATGGGGCAGGTGTAACATTGCCTAAAGATTCACAGATTCAACTTGTTGTAGCTGGCCTTAGTGGATTGTATGAGTGGACATATTTTATTGCCATACTACTGATCAGTGATTACTTCCCTTTTTATGTTTGCTCTATCATGTAGTAGCTTCCTCATTCTCTTGCATGGTTTGGTAATGGCTGGAGTCCGCCATGCCAGATGCCTGTGTGTATGGCATTGTGTCTTGGTTTTATTTGGGATTGCATAATCCAAGCATTCCTGGCAGTGTTCATGGAATACCTGTATAACAGGTTCTGAGGTGTGGCCCATATTTTGCACCTGCACAGGGCCTTTAATGGATTCCACATCAGTTTGGAGGAGTGCAACCTTTGCTTTACACATGTTTTTCTGGCCAGGGACTGTGGTCAGGATGTGTATATCCAGTGTGATTACTCTATGGTCTGGTCTTACCAGTGAGGGATACACTTCTCATCTTGCCATCCAGTACCCATGTTGCTGATTATCACATCCAGTATGCTTACCTCTCTTGTGGGAGTGGTACGTTGTTCCTGGGCCTTTTGGTTTATGGATTCAAGGAACTTTTGTCCTACAGTGTTGAAGCTAGTACAATGCTCCCAGTCTATGTCTGGGTATTTTCAGTCACCTAATATAATGTGGTTTGGAGGGCTTGATATATTCATGTATTCCAACATAGGCCAGGTGCAGTTCCTGGTGTTAGGATGGTAGTCTGTAGCAGGCTATAAACTGGGAGGCAGTTTTACCCACTGTTACTTGAACATGGCTAGTCCATGCTGCTTCTTGTTGTGGTACCAACATGGGGGTGTGGTTATACTTGACAATTATTGCTAGTCACCCTCCTTTTGTAGCTTGTTCCATGTTTTGAGGCTGTACAGCACAGTATGAGGTGTAACCTGGTAGTGTTAGGGTGCTGTTGTGAACCTTGACCCAGTTTTCTGTTACAGGACAGATATCAACATTCTCCATACTGGGGGAGTTTAGACTGCATGCATCTTGCTGTTTAGACTTCTGGCATTGGGTAGCATTACATCTAGGTTCCTATCCCTTGTGATACCTATGGAGGTGGGTTTGTGTTTTGAGCCTTACCTATTCAGGGCACACTGTGGGTAACAACAGCCTTTGCCAGTATCCATAAGGCCTGGACTGATAGGTGCATGCCACCCCTAGCAGGTGGAGCATCATGTCATGCACAGCATGTCATCCCAGGCTGGCACACATTGGATCCCCTTTGACTAACTGCAACACTTCAGCCAATTATTGCAATTGATCATCTCATCTTCATATTGTGGCATCATGTTTGGTGAGGGTAGGATGTTAGTCAGGGTCATCAAGTGTGCATATACTACATGGTGTTACATTGCTTAACACATGGCATTCATGCCTCAGGTGGTGCTGCAGGGCTGCCTCTGTCGGATGCACATACTACACTCCCTGTACATGTTTGAGAGCAGGTTATGTCATTTTAGGCATCCCTGTTATTATATGAGTGAGTCAGAGAAGGGGTATCATTCCCAGGGTTCCTACTGAGCCAGTGTATGTGCTATGCATTGCCTCTTTGCCAAGGCCAGGGCATACTGGGCACGCCTCCTTCTGCCTACTGGGGCAGGCTCAGGTTGTTCCTCCTCCGAGTCACGCTCTGCCTGTGATGGCCTTGGCAATGGTGGGGGGCTGTTTGGCCCGGCCCTATGCTGGTCCTGCTGCAACTGTTTTCACAAGATCATATTATGTAGCATAGCACATACCATGACAATTTGGGTACATGTAGTTGGTGAGTACTGCAAGGCTCCACCAAATGTGTCCAGACACCGGAACCGTGACTTGAGCAGCCCAAATACATGCTCTATTACATTACTTGTTTATGCGTGTGCCTCATTATGGCGTTCCTGTTCAGGTGTGTGTGCGTTTCTGATGGGTGTCATCAGCCAAAGCTCCAGTGCATAACCTGCATCCCCCACTAGGTGTCTATGTGGGATGTCCCCATTGGCAAATGTCTGGTACAGCTGCGTCAAATGCCAGATATGGGAATCATGGTAGCTCCCAGGGCAGCCAGCATACACATTCATTATTATGCCCTGGGCATCACACATGACCTGGCAGTTGATGGAGGGGAAGCCCTTGCGGTTAATGTAGGCCCTACCCCGCTCACCGGCTGGTGCTTTGATGCGTATGTGCGTGCAGTCTATTGCACCCACTACCTCAGGGTATTCCGCTATTTGCTGGAAGAGACGCATATTGCTGGCCAATACCTCACGGGCATTGGGGAAATATACATGATCACCGACATGTGCTGACATGGCATCCAGGAACTGGTGCAGTACCCTGGAGGCTGATGCCTGTGATATCCCCATCATATCACCAGTTGGTCTCTGCAAGGTACCTGTTGCTAGTATTCTTAGGCCAACAAATACCTTGGTTTCCACTGGGATGGGTTCCCCTCTGTTGGTTCTGTGTGTGATGCGTGACCTGCACAGCTCGACAATTTGCTGCAGGAGGTCTCTGTCCACTCTATAGCACTCTACTATCTCCAGCTCATGTAACCCGTGGTAGGTGACCCTGGGCCTGTACACTCTTCTTCGTCTCCTCACTGTGGGTTGTCTGGCACCATTTGCATTGTCACCACCCTCAGCAAGTAGCCTATGTCTCCTTATGACAGCTATGGCAGCCCCTAGCATTTCTGCTCTGAGTTCAGATTTTTCAGTTTTCACTTCTAATAGCTTACTTCTGTCTTGCAGTGTCTCTTGAGAGAAACATCCTGCACTGCTGTTTGCAGAGTTTTAAGTGCTTGGCTGAGCTACTATTCTGCCTGTGTAATTGCCTGCTTCTAATTGTTTTCACCTGCTAGCTCCAGCAGTATTCCCTGCTAGCTTTCTACTAATTCTGTTGCTTCCTTTTTCCTTTCTGTTTCCTCAGGGGGGAGCAACGCGCATACCAGCAGAAACACGCTCACAGTGGCTTACATGCGCGCACACATGCCTACACGGTTTAGAATAGTCTTATTCGGGTTAAAACGCGCGCACACCAGCGCAAACAGTCTTACACGTCTGCCAACAGGCTCCCACATGCTCAGTCTGCCTTACATGCGTGCACACTGCACTACTCGTGCCTCATGGCGCGCACACGTGCGCATGCACGCTCAGCAAGAAGCTTTGGTGTAAGCAACCTTCCATTTCTTGACTTTAGCATGCTTATCTTGTGGCACTCCTCTTTCCATGATATGTGTCTGACATCTGTCATGTTACACTGACCTCCAATGAACTGCATTTCTTTCTGCCATTCCCCCCTGTGATGTCACCTATCTCCTTCTCTATTCCTCCCCCTTATGTATCTCTTACACTACTCAGAATGTGCTCATTTGCTATGTGACAGTGGAATTCAGTATCCTAACACTCATTTACATCAGATTGCCTACTAATGCTTAGTTACATGTCTTTGACTCAGCTTCCCCCCTTATCAACCACTAAACAGTGGCCATGTTGTTTTTGGTCTGCTGGTCCCTGCATTGTAAATCCATGTATTGCATAAAACTCACATTTGTGGGTTTATAACCTTCATTTTTATGTTTTATACAGCGCAGCCCATTTGCGCGGGGCTGCACTGCATTTAAACATTTATTTCTTATATTTGCATCGGGGTACCTTGCCAATGGCCACATATTTGGCCATTGGCATGCTGCCTGACACATATGCACACTTTATTTGGAGCTGACATGGCTCCATTGTGTTTTTTGCAGAAATGTACTCAGTTGTCAACTGAGTACATTTCTGCAGCTAAAACGGCTCTTACACGGGCTGCTTTGGGCTTCCTGGATTGCTAATCTACCTCATTTGTATGCCTTTCAGCTGCAAGTGAGGTGATTAGCATATCCACGCCCACTCCGTGTAAGAGACGTTTTAGCTGGTCTCTTACACGGAATTTAGGGCTGTTCCTGGATCACAAGGGCTACATGGAGTCTTACACTACTCTTAGACTCAGTGCAAGCCTTCGTGAATCCTGCCCATTAATTTTACTGCATTTCAGAGCATATCTAAGCACTGGCCAGGATATAAAACAAAAAGTAGCTATAGGAATAATAGCTTGATTAAAGTAGTGATACAGTTTGACTGCATTATATTTGCTTGATGGCAGTAGAAGAAACATCAGTCTCTGCATTTTCTTTAAAATCCATGTAATATTCTACCTCCCAGCCAATCTATTCTTCCCCCTAATTCATTCTCCACCTATCTAATGTCATCATGAATTTCTCTTTGGATTATTTCTCTGTTGCCTATTATTATAGTCCATCTCCTACTCCAATTCTGCCTGTGCCTCTTTTTTCTTAAATCCCTCTTCCTCCTTTGGGTGAACTCTTGTCATTTTTATGACGTAATGACATGTAGTTTAAAATGTCCTTCCACCCTTACTCTCATGGCCATGTTGTAGAACTCGCTAGCTCCAATACTGTAGTTACTGTCCCTCCCTCCATCCCACACACATTCCTGGTGGTTTCCTCAGGGATCTTTCCAGCAGCATGATGCCCCTCCCCTACTACCACCACCACCACCATGGGCCACATAGCTGCAAAGATTATTTGAAGGTGTAGCCAGACAAAGCCTGTTAAAAAGTGAGTTTAATTTCTTTTTTCTTCTGGAGCCTTTTCACCTAAGGATATTTCTTGGCACTTTGTTCATTGTTTCTACAACCCTCTCATTCAAAACCTGGAAGACCAAGCCAACCATGACCAACACTGCCAAATGTACTTCTATTGCTTTGTCTAATTAACTTTAGGAATATTCTGGAACCATGATATTTTGAATAACAACACAACAAGATTACGTAAGTAAATTTGAGATATACACAGTGTGTGTGTGTATGTGTGTGTGTGTGTGTGTGTGTGTGTGTGTGTGTGTGTGTGTGTGTGTGTGTGTGTGTGTGTGTGTGTGTGTGTGTGTGTGTTTGTTTCTATGTACCTGTCTGTCTGTTATCTATCTATCTGTCTCTCTCTACCTTCATTTCTCCCTTCACTAATCTGCAGCAAACTCAGGCTTTCTATCTAACTATTTAAGTTCCACTTGTTTGGTTGATTATTGCATTGTCAGAGAGGCAAAAGTGCAGTCTTTTTTAAATGTCTGGTTTATTAAATGGGCATTTTGTCGGTGTGTGTTTCGTTGAAATGGGTAAGATGAATGTGTAGCAGGTATTTGTGTATGTTTGCGAATGTGTGTGGGTTAGGTTTAGATTAAGGGTTAAGTATGTGTCACTGTGAGTGTTTAGGATTATGATTAGGCTAAGAGATAGATTTAGCGTATGTATGTCAGTGTGTGTGTGTGTGTGTGTGTGTGTGTGTGTGTGTGTGTGTGTGTGTGTGTGTGTGTGTATAATATATATACATATGTGTATACAATATATATTCATATCAAATCTATATACCTTTATACAGTTATCTATATAGCTTTCTCTGTCTCCCTATCTATCTATCTATCTATCTATCTATCTATCTATCTATCTATCTATCTATCTATCTATCTATCTATCTATCTATCTATCTATCTGTCTGTCTATCTATCTATCTATCTATCTATCTATCTATCTATCTATCTATTTATCTATCTATCTATCTATCTATCTATCTATCTATCTATCTATCTATCTATCTATCTATCTGTAAATATGGGTGCTGAGTACTGGAGTGAACAGCAAGTACTCTGACACCCAGTAGAGCGACATCATTTGTTTGATATAGACAGGTGGTTGACAGCTGTGTGAGCTCCATAATCCCCACATAAAAGAATATTCCCTTTCCCATGGTATTGCTTGATCTTGGAGTTAGTATATATAATTAGCAGGGAGGCTTGTCCTCCTACAAAAACACTAGCCATTGATTTCATCCACTCTGGGATAATCCCCAGAGCATATGCAAAACATATCGTTATTGGTGACTTTGACATTATGTCATCGATCTACTGGCTGTTGGGACTTCAGGGGTAGAACCCCATTCATTAAGAGTTAATGGGCAGAGCTGTTAAAGCATCCAAAAAGCTTTCAGTGGAATAATGGTTAAGATGTTTAACTTAGAGACACTAGATGTAAGGGTTGGTTCTTTCAAGGGGTAATTGGCTAGGCTTAAAATGGCTGACAAAAGCAGCTAGCCTAGTACTAACCTATGAACCTATAATTGATTGTTATTAGTAATCTCCTATGAGTCTATCCAGTAACCTCCTATGAACCTATTTAAGCACAACCTTGGCAATTGGATGGGTAGCCATTAATTCACCCCGGGGGTGACACTTATGTCTCTCATGGACTGGGGTAGTTAGGGCTGATCATAGAATTGCTCTGCTAACAATGATCATCTAACTATGGTCAGTTGGGGTACATGGCTAGGCTTGTAAGGACCCTAGGGCCATTAGCATAGTAACCTCCTAAGAACATATGAAAAATGCTTTAAAGGAGTTAGGGAGTTACAGTAAGTTTCAACAATCAGTCTGGTTTCTTTTAGCAATAACCAATAACTGGGTGTGGTATATTGAAGAAACACCTATGGTTGGTGTGGTTTAATTGCAGCCTGAGTGACTAAACACAGGAAACTGTGGGTAAATCTTCAATATATCACACCCAGAAGTTGGTTATTGCTATTATACAATAACATTATTCAAGAAAAAAATTGATTATTGCTATTATACAATGACATTATGTAAGAAAAAATTACTTACTTTTCTTAAATAATGTAATAATGTCTTGGCATTATGGCACTGTGGTGTTTGCCTACATTGTTCTGTATCCTGTAGCTTCACACACACACACACACACACACATACACACACACACACACACACACACACACACACACACACACACACACACACACACACACACACACACACACACACACACACACACACATAAAGCTTTATTGATGCACTATGAAGGCATGTGGGACTTACATTCCCATGCTTATGCAGTACATCAGTGCCTTGGAAGGCAAGCGATGGAGATGGGAGGAACTGCATTGCTTCTTTGTTTTTCTTTCTTTCTTTTTTAAACTGTGAAATTTGGGCAGTTTAGAGGTACAAGTAAAGGCAAAAATACAAGGAAAATCAGGTGTGTTTCTTTAGTTTTGTATAACATACCTGATTTTCCTTGTATTTTCTCTGCCCTCTGTACCTACCTCTTGGCTTCTTAGCTCAAGAAAACTGCAAAGAGTTGGTATATATTAATATAAGAAAGTCTGGGTGACTGGACTTTTTTATTGGTATATGCGCAATTTGCAATGGGCATGCTAGTTGGGCCGAACAATCAGTGTGCATGTCATGATATTCTTCTTTCGGCTTTTTCCTGGTTAGGGGTCGCCACAGCAGATCACCTGTCCACTCATGATTGGCAGTGGAGTTTTACGGTGTCGAGTTGCCAGCCCAGCACCCAACTTTCCACAGGAGGCACACACACACACACACACACACACACACACACACACACACACACACACACACACACACGCACTCACACCTAGGGCCACTTTAGAGTGTCCAATCTACCTACAGCATGTCTTTGGGATGTGGGAGGAAATCGGAGCACCCAGAGGAAACCCACACGACTACAGGGAAGACATGCAGACTCTGCACAGAAGGCACCCCAGCCAAGGATCGAACCGGAGAACCTCATATATATCCCACTGGACCACTTTTCTAAGCCTTTCCCTAGACTCTTATACCTTCTGTTATTATAAATTTGTGTCTTCAGTTCACAATCCTATATTTTCACATTTATTTTCTCATCTATTTTTTTTTTCCTTCTTATTCAGTCTCTTGTCCACAGCTTTGTGTATTTCTATGCTTATATCATGGAATCATAAGAGAATACTAAACTAATGGGCATAAAGGACCTTTTCTTCCCAGAAGTATTGGACAGGTTCTGGTCCCTTACGTTTGTGTTGGGGGTGTATACATATATATATATATATATATATATATATATATATATATATATATATATATATATATATATATAAAACTTGGGGAGTATGTACAAGCTTCATCACTCTAATGGAGGCATAGGTGTAAGATTGGGTAAATTTATGATTCCCACCCACTGATCCAAAATGTGCTTGAATAAATGCAGGAAAAAGGTCTTTTTAATATGGATGGGGAAGCCAGTTCCAGAGAAGATGTAATCTCTGAGAGAAATACTTGCCCCTCCAGCATGTCTTGTTTATGTTGCAAATGAGGTTTAGATGACTAAATCATGTGTATCTGTATCTAATTTTTACAACAGGTATTAATAGGTTAACTGTCTCAATTTGCATCCAATCCGTAATTTATCTTTGATTGTCTCCTCCAGAGCAGCTTAATTAACTCCATTAAAGCATCACACCATCATGTTTATATTTGGATTATTCTAGTCCCTGTCCACACTCTGAAATACCAGTTGCATGACTGCACAGTCATTGATGGCTCATAGTGTTCCCACCCATACTTCTCAACCTCTTAGAGCAAGAAATCTGGACAAAGCCATAAAGAAAAGTGGGAGAAAGACCCAAAAATAGGGACAATTTTTAAATATTGCTCTTACAAACTTTGAAAGTTGATAAAATAACAGGTTTTAAATTAGCATGAATTTTCTGAAGGATATGAAGTCTGAAACTAACACCAGCCTTTAATGATTTCCCACTAATTTTCCAGAAAACAGCAATTTTATTAAAAACTGACCAAATATATAAGACCAAAATCTGGACAGTCTGTGAAAACCTTTACAGTTGAGAGGTATGGTCTCACCTGAACATCTCTGCCCCCTCCATTATTTAGAACCACATTAAGTATTGTATCCTTTCCAATTCCATCTTGCTTCAGCTGGCTAAACGATTCATAGTCCAAGATCTCTGACAGCTGCCACACTCTCTCTGCTCTGGATCTCATTTTTTTCAGTTTACTATCAGAGTCTGGTCCCCCATTAGTGTAACAGTCATTTCAAGCAGGCTCTCTCTGAACAACTTGATAAGGAGGCCAAATGCAAACGTTTCATTGATTCTAGTTAATATGCAACCCTCCAACGTTTCTATAATCTCATCATTCACATCATTTACATTTATCTGTATGTAGTATTTTTAGTTGTGGCATTCAATTTGCTTCTGTTATGATGTGTATGTATGGTCATATCTAAGCCATTAATCTTCTATCTGACTTTCTCTTACACTTTTGTCATATGAATATCACGTCACGATCTATGCTGTACTCATGAATGACCTCTTGACAGGTAAACCCATTGTGTATAGCTGCTCTCTTCTATCCTGTGCAATTATTGTTTACTTATTTCTCCTATGTATGTATAATTATTCCTCACCTTATGTGCGTCACTTACAAAAAGATAAAATAAATGTCTACTTTTACTTCATACGTTATAAAAAGCCATTTTTATTTTGTTTGCATTTCACTTGTATTACTGTGCCCAGGTCATGCATGAAAAGGTTTTTGTACTAGCCCACCAACCCTGTTATTAAATAGTAAATAAATAAATAAGTAAGTCCTCTAACCCTATCCCTTTGTTCTCTGCCCCAGTACTTCATTGTTTTACCTTGGTGTGTCCATGAGCCTATTTACCAAATTAATCTTCCATAACTTCCATTTACATTAACCCCAAGTACATTCACCCTGCCAGTCCCTTGAATCTTTCATGGGGTGGTGTCCCACTTCCTATTCTGTCTTGCATTTGGTACCCTGTCTTATATACCACAAATCCTCAAAAATCTCCCCACGGTCTAATTTTTGAGGTCATGTGCAAAACTGTTAGAAATTCCCACAAAACTGAGCAACAATGGAGGCATATGTAGAGATGACATTCTGATCCAATAATATGAGCAAACTGAGAAAACCTGTAATGTGATTTTTTTTTGCATCAAAACAAGCATGGATTTTCATGTATTGGATAAATGTAAGGCATAGATTTTGCGGCAATAATTATCACTACATTGCAAAAGTCAATGTTATAGCAAGAAGGAAGTGCTCTCTGTGGATTGCAGTACATTGCCTGTTGTGGAGTGTCTTGTCTGTAACACTGATATCTCTCTCTCTCTCTCTCTGTATATATATATATATATATATATATATATATATATATATATATATATATATTGTTGTTGTTGTTGTATCTTTCGGCTTGTCCTGATTAGGGGTCGCCACAGCAAAACTCCGGTCCGCTAATAATTGGCAGCAGATTTTTACGTACCGAGTTGCCAGCCCTGACGTATAACCTTCACCTAAGGTACGCCCATTTATGCATGTCTCCACACACAAGGCGCTTTAGCTGAGAATCGAACAGGACAACATCTTATTGTGAGGTGACAATGCTACTGCAGCACCACCACCGAAAAGAAACATGTAAACAACTATAAAAATAGACACATTCATCTTCAGGCTTTCTCTTCTAGCTGTCATACTTACGTAATAAGATTATAGCCACATCAGAAATGTTCACAACTCAACAGCTCTGTAACTTGTAATCAACCTCCACAATAGTTGCTATTTAACTTAGTTCATCTTACACAAGTACACATACTGGATCAAATCAACTGATAATGTTCAGGATATAATTGCCTCACTAAAACATCAGATGCTTTCTGAAATAAGTATTTTTTCTAACAAATTCATACTATTATTTTAGAGTTATGTAGCACCAACCAGCATAACAGGTTATTCTGCAGAATCAGAGCTGGATACAAATGAAATATTTGATAGAAGATGCAGAGAAAAAATCTAAATATTATTACTGTGCCATTATATGAGGGATGAATAAAACAACCTGAATAGAAAAGCAGAAAACATATTTCTAATGGCATGTAAACTGATTGTTTAGTGCTTTAAAGAGACATTTGTTGAAATGGTTGTAAAAGAAGGCTGGAAAAGCAATATAGATTTCCAACTGAAATCACTTAATGAGATTATAAGGAACCTGTGTAGAAAATAGATGGTTTATTTGTATGCACTTCATTATGTAGACTGCATGTCGAAACCACTCTACAAACAGATGACATTATTATAAAGAGCATGATTGCTAAGACCTGATCACGAAGGCAGCTGGGCAAAATCTCTAAGTTTTCATCAATGGGAAATGAATGTTTTTCTCACATCAAATTTACTTAATTTTTAAAGGTTATACTATGATAAAAAGAATTATCTTATCAGAAACCTGAAACATTTCCACTGTGGATCAAAAACTGAGGATGTGGCCAGTTTAGAAGGTTATCTTCTAAGTGACATTTTCTGTTTTTTTTTTTTTTTTTTTTTTTTAGAGAAGTAAGTTTTAACCAGCTGCAATAATATATCTGCTTGTGAATTTGAAAAATGCAGCTACTTTATTTTAGGAATACAGACAGACAGAAATACATATTTTATGCTTGAAATATAAGACATGTTGAGTCTCATCTGTATACACTATAATAACCTGAACTGTGTGTTCCATTTTTTTCAGAAGTAACATAATACTTACATTGTGTGTATGAAAGGAATGATTCCTTATATGCACCACGTTCCAAGGTTCTGGAGGAGGAAGTGTAATTTTGAAAGGCAACTGATAAACATACTGACTTTAAGGTCCAGATTCCAAAAGACTCATTCTCAGAGTAAGCAATTTACTCCAGTGTATTACACCAAAATAAGCCACCTACACCAAGAGCAAGTCTTTTAAAACCTGATCCTTGGTGTAAGCCTGCTTTAAAAATGGCCTTACACAGCAGTTTGCCACTTATACTGAGAAGATAGGGAAAAGCGGGGCCCAAATGGAGAGATGATAAGTCAGTAAGTAAGGGAGCATATTAATGCTGAAATTGAATTCATCATCAAGTCTTGGTGAGTATCTTCACAAGGTGGACCCTGTTTTCCCAAACTCTCACCAAGGTGACACATATATAGACTCTATTTATATAGCATATATTATGGACAGAAGTAAGTCAAAAACTAAAAAAGAGCTGGGTGCACAAGACCCAGGATAAAAAGTGCCCAATGTTGGTAGGCACACTGGTGCCAGGACTGGAAAAGATGGCAGTGTAGAATCCTCAAAATGCAAAAACATTCCTACAATGGGGCCAGGCCAGGCCAGGGAGAGGATGGCCCCACTTTTATAGAAAGAAGTGGCAGTCCACAAAAATCACAAAAACTGATAGGCCAAAGAAGAGCCACAAAGACGATAAAGTGGACTATTGAGGATAAAAAAGAAATTATGTATTGTTGCTATTATGCAAAATGCCTAGAATTTCCAGACACAAGATATACAATACGATTAAGAGAGAAATTAGAGGGAAGAAAAATACTTTCACAAGAAAAACTGTCAGAAGCTTCAAATGAAAATTTGTGTTCATTAATACAACAGATTTGTGAAAAACTGGATATAGATCAAGAAATGTTGATCTGTTTGGAAAAAAAAAACATCTGAGGAAGTGCAAAAATATAAACAACAAAACCAAAAGATATTTAAAAATTATAAAAAAGAAATATGGACATGGGAAAGAAAGTGAGATTTGATATGGTGCAATATTTATGCAAAGGATAAAGCCAAATTAATCAATGTAAAGAAGGCAGCCCCAAAGATATTCGAAGAGAAATACAGGCAAAGGCATCCGGATATGGAAAATTTCACAATAAAAAAAAATAATATTACAAAAATGGAATGTAGAAAAGCTTAGTAAAGTAGAAGTTAAAAAAATAGAAGTTGGAGTTATTGAGTGCCTACAAAGTGAAGGATTTGATGTAGAAGGTCTAACACAGGTTACATCACAGCAGGATTGAGTGAGTCCATGAAGTAGGGAGAAACAGGAAAATCAGGAAACATCTGCAGAAGAAATATGGACATGGGAAAGAAAAAGAGATTTAATAATGTGTAATATTATGCACATGAGAAAGCAAAACTAACCAATACAAAAAGAGCAGCACCAAAGATATCTGAAGAGAAATACAGGCAAAAAAGTCCGGACAGAAAACTTTTCAATACAAAAAATAAGAAGATAAAGAGGAAAAGTAGAAAAGGAGATTAGTAATGGAGAAGTTAAAGAAATGGAAACTGAGGTCATGGAGTACCTGCAAAGTGAAGGATTCAGTGTAGAAGATCTAATTCAGAGAGCACCACAACAAGATGGAGCAATGGACATCCAAAGTAAGGGGAAACCAGTGGAACAGGAAGCAATTGGTCAGGTGCCATATGAAGATATTTTGGAGCCTTCTACAGGAAATCAGTTTAAACATTCACTTGAAGCTGGACAGCAAGGGAAGGTACAGGAAATGGAGGAAACTCTGATGCAGTCAATGTTGAGGAGTGACAGGCCAGTGAGTTCCCATATGACAGAACAACAGGTGGCACAGGATGAAATTGAAGAGAATGTTCCAAAGGAAGATGCTATAGAACTTTCTATAGAATGTCTGCAGAAAATGGAAAACAAGGGATGTGCCCTCAGTCTGGAAGAAAATGAGCTAAGAGAAAAGCTTGATTTAATAGACATAGATAGATAGAATAAGATCACTGAAATAAATAGACTGCAAAAGGTCAATAAAACCCAAAAGGTCAGAAATCTGATAAAACAAATGAATGCAGTAATTAGGTCTGTCCATAGAGATCCATGTGATATAACAGAAGTAAACAGGATATATTACTATGCAGCAAACTTAATAACCGATAAAGTTCTACCACAAGAACACTGGGTAGTGAGGGAAAGGAAGGGGGTTAATTGAATACCATCATGGAAGTATCGAATAGAGAAAACTAAAAAGCAATTAAGACAAGAAGTGTCACTGTTAGAAGACTATAGAAGAAGGGATAGATCAAACAAAAATACTAAGAAAGATAGATGTGATAAAAGCAATGCACAGTATTAGAATAGACCAGGATCTATCATGCACTATCGCAAATAACAAACGAAAAATTTCAGCACAGATGGAAAAACTTAGAAGATACACAGATAAATATAAAGGAAAAGTACAAAATAAGCAATTTGCTGATGGCCTAAAATGGTTTTATACAGAACTGGGAAACAAAGAAAAAGGAATTGAAAGATCACCAAAAAAAGTAGAAATAGATGCATTTTGGAGAACTATCTATGAAGATCCTGTGGAACCTAACAAAGATGCTAAATGGATAGAAGAACTAAAAGAATGAATAAGAAGTTTAAAGGTACAGGATATGAAATGGGATGAAGTAACAGCCAAAGAGATTGAAACAAAGTTAAGAAAATCCTCTAAATGGAAAACCCCAGGCCCAGATGCAGTACCTAACTTTTGGTGAAAAGTATTAACATCTTTGCACGAAGATTTAGCCATTAGTAAGAACTATTTATATGTGCACCCCAAACAGACACCAGCCTGGCTAACAACAGGAAAAACAATGCTCCTACTTAAATAGTGAATCTGCAAGCTACCCTAAAAATTATAGACTAATAACTTCTGACGACGTATAAACTATATATGGAAACTGATGCTGACAGAGTTTATAGTCATTTAAAGGAAACTCAATTATGGCAGTAGAACAAAAGGGCAATAGAAGAAAGTCATATGGAACAAAGGATTATTTGTTGTTAAATAAAGTGATAGTGGAGAACTGTAAAAAGGGGAAGAATCTAAGTATGGCATACATTAACTACAAAAAGGCAGTCGATAGCATCCAACATTCATGGATAAAGGAGTGCTTAAAAATGTATAAGATGCACCCTGCACTGATTGACTGCATTACAGTGACCATGAAACAGTGGCAGACCACTTTGCAATTAAGGCATGATAAAGTACAAATTATTATCCCAGAAATACCAGTTCAAAAGGGGATATTCCAGGGTGACTCTCTGTCACTGTTGCTATTCTGCCTTGTCCTTAACTCATTAAGCTGTTTACTTAACAGGTTAGGCCATGGCTATAATTTGGCTCCTAGAAAACAGGAAAGTGTAAAGACTTTTCATCTTCTCTTTGTCAATGATTTAAAACTGTATATCTCATCAGATGAGAAACTGAAAGCAGAACTGTAGGTTGTCAAAACTTTTTCAGATGATACAAGAATGTCATTTGGTCTTGATAAATGTGCAAAAGTAAACTTTAATGCAGGAAAAACTGCAGCACCAGAAAACATCAGTTTGGGACAAGAATGTGATATAAAATAACTTGAGCAAGAGGAAGTATATAAATATTTGGGAATTGATGAAGGATCAACAATAAAACATGAACAAATGTGAATGAAACTTAGTAAGGAATACTTTAGAAGACTTAAATTAATCCTGAAAACAGAGTTGACATCTATGAACAAAATCCAAACTATAAACCAATTTGCTCTTCCTGTCCTAACTTACAGTTTTGGAGTGATTGACTGGCCCCAAAATGTGTTGGATAGATTATACAGGAAAACAAGAAGGATGCTTCATGCTCACCAAATGATTTATAAAAATCAGTGTATACCAAGATTATATATTCCCCATTCTGAAGAAGGGGTGGGCCTCCTAGAAATTGATTACATGTATAGATCTGCAATCATGGAAATCCACAAATATCTGCTGACATCACAAGACTCAAACACAGTGAAAGTTTTGAAATATGAGGAGAATAAACAAAGATGACTTCTCGGCTTAATCTAGCAGAAGGATATTGGCGACAAGCAGGAATGGAAATCAAACCAGAAGTAGATAAAAGTCAGGCAGCAACTGAATGTGCCAAAGAAAAAAAGAAAGAATATAAGGTGAAGGACCAAATGAAAAGGCAAGAAATGTGGAAAATGCATAAATATAGCTGCAAGTATAGAAAATTTTTGAAAGAGCCTCCTGTTGATCAGGAACAAATACAGGAATGCTTAAGGAGAGGTGAATTCAAACCAAGAGATGAAAGGTTAATATTGGCAGCCAAAGATAGTGGGCTACGTACACACTGGTTTACAAAGTCCATTGAACATGTGGGAGAAACAGACAAATACAGGTTTTGTAAAACTGAATTGGAAACAGTTGCACACCTCATTGTTGGTTGTGACATACCAGTGGCAGAAGGACTGTATACTGAAAGGCATAATAATGTGGCAAGACTGTTGCACTGGGGATTGTGCAAACATTATGGTATTGAAGTGGCTGAAAAACACAGGAAACGTGATCCACAAAGCATCATAGAAAATGATGAAGTTTATATCACATAGGATCATCCATTACCAACAGTTCAAAAGATATATGCTAGAAAACCAGATATAGTGGTCCATGAAAAGAAGACAAAAGTAGCATTGATCATTGAAATCACCACACCCAGTGACTACAGTGTGTTGCATACAGAGAGACACAAAGTCATAAAATATCAGGATTTGCAGGCAAAAATGAGAACAATGTGGAAGAAAGATACCCAAACAGTTCCAATAGTAGTAGGAGCAATGGGGTCTTATAAAAACAAATCTATAATCATATTTAGATATGTTACCAGTCCATGAAACCCCATACGAATTGCAGGAGTCATTGGGCACATTGCGGGTGCTGTGAAGAACACTTTTGCCTGACATCAAAGATTGAAACAATACTAATTTCATGAACTTTAATTGTACTTTGACTTAGGAATTGGGTCCATTGCCATCATGGAATTAGAAACCCAAATGATTTGGAGAAATTAAAAAGAGAGCAAGGTGCAGACACTGAGAGGAGTTCAGATGGAGAAATGATAAAATCAGCAAGCAAGGGAGAGTAGTACTGCTGGAATGAATTCACCCTCAAGAATTCATGAGTATCTTTACAAGGTGGACTGTTTTTACCAAATCTCACTAAGACAACATTGATATATAAACTAGAAGGAGGTTAAAAAATAAAAAAGACAGTTGAGTGCACATGTCCCAGGATAAAAAAGTGCCCAATCCTGGTGCCAGGACCGGATAAAATAACAGTGCAGAATCCTCAAGACAGAAATACTCATACAATGGGATTAGACCAGGCTCAGGGGGTGGATGGCTTCCCTCCTTAGTTTAGCAGAAGCATATCGATGTCAAGCAGGAGTAGAAATTAAACCAAAAGTAGATAAAAATTAAATAGCAACTGAATGTGCCAAAAAACAAAAGAAAGATTATACAGTGAAGAAGGCAAGAAATGTGGAAAATGCATAAATATAGTTGCAAGTACAGAAAAAACTCCTTTAACAAATTCATGTTGATCAGTATTTAATGCAGGAACGGTTAAAGAGAGGTGAATTTAAACCAGAAAATGAAAGGTTAATATTGGTGGCCCACGATAGTGGACTACATACACGTTAGTTTACAAAGTCCATTGAACATGCCTGAAAAACTGACAAATGCAGGTTTTCTAAAAGAGAGTGGGAAACAGTCTCACATCTTGTTGCTAGGTATGATACACTAATGGCATACTGAATGGCATAATAATGTGGCAAGACTATTGCACTGGGGATTGTGCAAATATTACAATACTGAAGTAGCTGAGAAGCACTGGAAACATGAGCCACAAATCATTATAGAAAATGCTGAAGTTTATATCACTTGAAATCATCCACTACCACCAGTTCAAAAAATAGATGCGAGAGAACCAGATATAGTAGTTCTGGGAAAGAAAACAAAAGTAGCACTGATCATTAAAATCGCCACACCCAGTGATTACAATGTCTTACATATGAAGAGACACAAAGTCATAAAATGCCAGGATTTACAGGCAGAAATGAGGCAATGTGGAAAAAGGATACCCAGATAGTTCTGATAGTAGTAGGAGCAACAGGCCTCATAAAAAATATTTTACAGACATATTTAGATCTGTTACCAGTACATGTATCTCTATATGAATTGCAGAAGGAGTTAATTCTGGGCACGCTGCAGATGCGGCAACGAGCACTTTTGGCTAACATCAAAGATTGAAACAATACTAATTACATGAAATTGAATCATACTTTGACTTAGGAATGGGGTCCATTCCCATCATGGTATTAGAAATCAAGATGCATTTGAGAAATTAAAAAAGACAGCTAATCTTTTGAAATTGGGGCAGGCTTGCACTGGAGTAAATCATTTACACTAAGAGCAATTATTTTGGAATCTAGCTCCGAAAGCTATTTAAATGTCTAATCTGTCAGAAGCTTGTAACACTGCTCTCCCTGGGATCCTCTTTGAGTATGTCATGTTGCACTTTGGTTTATAAAATACTATCCTTTTTCCCTCATAATCTTTATTATGTTTTAATAGATAATACAATAAAAACAGCAAATTAGCTAGATGTTGACAGTGAAATGTCAAAACAATGACTAGAAAAACTATAAGTATGCAATCAAACAGCTTAACAACAACAGCAATAAACTACATACGAAACTATTTACAAAACTGCTAGTTGCTCAAACAAGAAAGTATATACATGAACTTAAATGTTAGGTGGCTTTATACAAATTAGGGACCCTAACAAGAAATAACTGAATTGAAGAAGGAAGAAGTGGTGGGCAAGGTGACCCAAGGTCCTTAAATTTGATCTAACTTGAAGATAACAAATGCAAATGGGTTACTGCAAAATGTGGTCAAATACTATACTCCAGTATTCAATAAGATGTAGATAAGCTTTTTGATTAAACATTAAAAGTTTATGAGCAGTTAGGTATATAATTGGCCTTTGTTTAAACCCTCTTCAAGTGATCGAAGGTCTATCCTTCCAGTTTAATATAATATACAGTTTAATTGGTGTAAATAGTGTGATTAGAATGCGAGTTTGTAACTTTGTCAAACCATGTAGAGGTCTGTGCAGCAGTAAATTCCCATGAAAGGGTAGCTTTCTCATATCCCATCTTTTAGATTCTAACCCTCAGAGAACACCTGCTTATAAGAACATCTGCAACTCAAAAAAAATATGAAAAAGGTCAACTCTTTGTTGTTCACAATAAGGACAAAAAGGGGAAAATGAAAGGTTAAATGTATTTAGATTGGTAGTGGTGAGATAGGCATTATTAATAACCATAAGCTGTGTGTAGCTGATGTTTTAAAAGGGATTGCTTTAGGCGTTAATTGGATAGATTGGGTTATTTGGTTATTTGAGACTGTCGGATTTAAGGTGGTCTACTAATTTGAAAAGAAGACCTCATTCTGATATCTAAGCAAAACAATTAGCTTATATATGTTTGAAAGAATTTTCTTCTTCATTGACATCAGGGTTCAGAGAGTTTTATAGGTATTTATGCCATTAATCAGCATCAAATACTATATACGATATATATACACATATATATATATATATATATATATATATATATATATATAATATTTATTTATATATATATATATATATATATATATATATATATATATATATTATATGCTATATACTATATTAGCAACATCAAATACTGTCCTTAAATGACTTGCCTCCAACATCTCAAGATGTACTCAGCAGGTAGTGTCTGGTTTGTGCTGATCAGGAGTGGGGTGTGCTACAAGGTTCAGCTTTGGCTCCCCTTTTGTTAAATATATACATCCTGTACTCTCTGGTGTTATTCTAAGGAGGCATATTTCCTAACAGTTAGACCCAAAGCACTGTTTACAGTGTCAGCCATAAAACTCCCACACAATGACAGTTCAGGTGCACAAAATCATCTTTTCAGCACTTATGTCACTCTACACTGGGCTTTTTCCATGCCATTGTTTAATAAATGGATCACAAACATTTTTATTTAGCACTTCAGTGTCTGAAAGATGAAAATATTGTGGCTATTTTATTAAATGCCTGGTCAAGAGTGAGAACTGGCAATTACAACACCATTCTTAGTCATGTTTCGATGTTCAATCCTGATCTTTTTAATGAATGTTAGTACTTAGTTATGATCATTTTTGTTGAATACTACTACACTACACTTTTGCATTTAATGTGAGACTGTTTCCAGTACACCAGGTACGTGCGTATTCTAGACCTTACTGGAGCTGTTTAGTATCAGTGGATGAGCAGAAAGCAGGGCCATACCTCTCAACTGTACAGATATTTGCAGAATATCCAGATTTCTGCTCATATTTTGGTCTGTTTTTCATAAAATTGATGTTTTATGGCAAATTATTGGCTAATCATTAAAGATCAAAGTCAGAAAATAACAAAACACATTTGAGTTTCAGACTTCATGTCCTTCAAAAATTCATTCTAATGCAAAACCTATTATTCTATCAACTTTCTAAGTTTGTAAGAGCTATATTTAAAAAGTGTCCCTATTTTGAGGCCTTTGTTCCCCCATTATTTATGGCTTTGTACAGATTTCTTGCTGTAAGAGGTTGAGAAATATGAGCAGGGCCCATCTTGCAGTCATGAGCAGTCTGGGTCAACTAAACCTCCAAGATATTAGAATAGATGTCTGCAAAATAAATACCAACAGGACAGGGCCCAGCACTATCCTTGTGGTATGGTATTAGTTTGGACTTTACCTTCAGAGAGGGTCCCAGCAATTTTTTCAATCTGGAATCTGTAGGATAACAAAATTGCAATCCACCAGATAGCATAGGGGTTAACATTAATTTTGAATAATTGTTGAACAATCTCAGCATGAGGGATAGTGACAAAAGTCTTGGGCAGGTTGAGATAAGCAAAGTGCACCGATTAACCACTGTCCTCAGCTTCAGTAGCATTTTCAAAAAACTAGGTTCAGGAGACACAACCTGTCATTCACAAAACAAAACTGTTTGTAATCTAGATCACTTAAGTTGCCTGTTTCTGCAGACAAAAGTTCTGCTATGACACATTCTATGACTTTACATATAAAGCTGGTGAGACTGATGGGCCTTAATTGTCTGGATCTGTAGAGGGGCCACCCTTGTATAGGCATCAGACACATATTTGGGGAGTCAGAGGTTAACAGTTTATGTAGAGGTTCAGATAGTACATACTTGATGAGAATGTAGCCTACTATGCTTTTCATTCAAATGGAAGTATTGTTTTTCTGTCTTTGATAGGGATTTTAAAAAAAATTCAAAGTGATTTCAGGAATCAATAAAAATTTCAGGAATATTGAGGTGTATAGGTAGGGCATACATAGTAATATATTTGCTAATAACCTGGATATATCCCCAGGAGTGGAATATATGATACCGTAATGGATGGGGTCAGTGCATTGTTGAATACTATTCCTTAAGTTATGATATGACTGAAGAATGATTTGTAATTTCTGTTGGTGTCTACAGCAACCTTAAGCACGTGCTCAGCTTTTCATTTTGTAATAGCACTTTTAAGTTCTTTGCTAGCATGTGTCAGTGTGGTCCTGAGGTACGGGGATGGGCATTTCTCAAAACATTCCATCTTTTTCCTTATTTTATTATATAGCTTACTAATATGAGAGTCACCCTTATATTTGGGTTGGACAGATATTGATTTTTCTATGCAGCTGTTCAAGTGGTGGTTAAAGTTGGAGGTGATTGAAACAACTGTCTCAGATGGGTTCATTTGAAGGAGATTGTTGGGAATTTTGCACAGGTCTTCTACAAGACGTTCATCATCTTCATCATCTTCTAAATGACATGTTCTTGTAGGCTCACAGTGACAGCAAGACGAGCAAGGCAGCCATATCTCTATCACTGATCAGTAAAGGTCTCCAGTGCATCCTTACAACTTAACCAAGCCTCCCTTACAACGAGGAGCAATGTCCACAGCCTGTGATCCAACTGGATAATAAAATACATCAAGGATAGTGAGCCCAGGTATCATGAACATATGCTTCATTTATATTTTCTATACTTTTCATCTCATGATGAACCAACTAATTAATTCTGAAGACTGTTGATCAGGAATGGGACATAAGCTGTCAAACAAGTTGAAAATGTCGTCCTATGACCCAGATCTCACTTCTTCACCACAGTCAGGTACACAGCTTGCAGAGCTGCCATTGCCACATCAATCCACTAGTCAGTCTTCCTATTTCTTTTGCCCCAATTTGTGAGCCAAACCCTGCTCATCCCTTACCTGGAGACATCAAGCCAAGCCACCCCTTTCTAGGAGATTGTCAAGACTTCTGGTTTGGAGATGTTGATATTCATTTCAAATGCTTCACACACACACAACAGTTTCTTACAGTATGTTCTGGCAATTACAGTCACTCCAGACTAAGAGGGCAATATCATATATCAAGATGCAGGCCTCACATCAATAAACTGGAAATATTCCAGACACTGGACAGATGGGAGACACATCCTTAACAGAGTCTAGAGCTGACACTAAACAGATTACACTTAACTATGAAAATGTAGGCACATTTTTCACTCCTATGGTAAGAAACTGAATTACATCTATGAGCTCTGCAATCGATATTGTTGCAGTACATTCCAGTGATATTATGAGTTACGCTGTCAGGTGTCTTGTTCAAGCTTACAAACAAATTTAGATAATACTGCTATACTATCATGACCTTCTCCAATATTTTGATGACACCTGGTACCAGGAAAGATTCTAGGTTGTACATGTTAAACTGGAGGATCAAATATAGGACTTTCTTATACCCTGTAATGTACTTTCCAGTGGTGGCTGAGGATTGTAACATGTCTATAACTGAAACACACCTTGTCAGCATTGTTTTAAAATGGGGACCATTATCCCAATTTGCCAAACTAGAAGCATTTTCCCAGCATTCCATGCAAAGCTGAAAAGGCATGTTAACAACAAACCTCCAATGACATCCGCAAACTTCACCTTTTGTGAATGAATCTCGACACCTGTAGCCCTGTCACATCAGAAGCTTTTAACCACTGTACTAACTATATTTGCCAAAATTATTTGAAGTCTAAATCTATTTCTTTGCTGCCTTATGAAAGGAAGGAAAGTTCACCAGATTCAGAAGTTCATTAGAGTGTTCCTTCTAACTCTCAGGAAAGTCCCCATTTAATATAATTTCCTCCACTTCTTCTCCCACTACAAAGTCAGTCATTGACCTCTGTCTTAAAGTGTTCTTTTACTAAGGACACATGAGCACCCTTTTTTGAAACATGCTTGGTTCTCCCCCATGTACACGCCCCTGTGGCTTGCAGACAATTCTAGTAGAAATTTACCAGTAGGTTTTAGATCAGGCAGGCAGATAATTCTAGCAGAATTTCACCAGTAGGTTTTAGATCAGGCAGGCAGGTAATTCTAACAGAAATTTACCAGTAGGTTTTAGGTCATGCAGTCTATTTTCCCATTTTCCTTTGACATGCTCCATGATATCCAACATAACTGCTGAATCCTTGCAAAAGAAATATAGAATTTATAGAGGGTATCATATCAAGTATTACATCTAACACATACATGGAAGTTGTATAATCTGACTGGTTGTTAGGTACATTTGTACATACAACAGACAGAGAAACCGAGACTGCTGCAACTCCCAGCTGGTTTTAATTGTCCTATTTGTCGACTGTTAGAAACCCTAACTGAACAGGACTTTGCCTAGGGTCTTTAAGTATCCATTTTAAGGGTCAGTTCCACAGTAGGAGACAGGACAGACCATCCTCAAACAGGAGATTTGTTTCCTCCAGAACCAATGCTGTACGAGGATGAACGATTAACTAAATATATCTGAGATGTTTTAACCTCTTCACAAGTTTCCACTCCTTCACAGTAGTAAAATACTTTTTACTATATGAAGAGATAGCTTTTATATCCACAGTCTACTTTGTCTTAATCTTTTCCACTATGATCTGCAAATCACTTGGCACAATTTCTGATGCCTCCCTTCAACTCTATGTGTGGTAAGAACACAGTTTCAAGCTTTGTTTCACCCAATGTAACTATGTGCATGACATAGACACCAGGTCCTTGACAGTTAACACCATTCCCATGCCTGACTCCAGGAATGGCTCTCAGTATCTCTGCTGAGGGTCAAGTTCTCAAATTCTTTAAATGAACCATCATTTGGTATTCCGGATCTTGGTATGTCTGGATTCTTCACTCAGACCAATGCACCAAGGAAGAACCTGACAGGATCAAGAAGCTCCAGACAACATAAATATCTCAAGGATACACCAACCCCTCTACCACAAGCAGGCCACATTTCCAGTATGTGATTCTATGAGTTCACATGTTGAAACTTTATACAAAACGTGCATGTATTTTTTGTCTTTCAGGACCAATGATGACAGTTGTGGAGAACAACAGTCTCATGATAAGTTTACTTTGAAGGTGACTGGAGTTTTATTCACTGCCCTCCAAATGTCCCCTATGAGAATGGCCTTCTGAGATTAATTGGATCTAGGGACTGTAAAGTCAAGTATTATAGGAGGAAGAAATATAAGTGAGTACTATAAGTGACCATAACATACTAGTGCAAGAATACAGACTATGTGTATCCAATATACCTCTATGCTTCCTTGTTATATGGGGGGGTAACAGAAAATTTTTAACTGCAGTGGCACAATAACACTGTTACTAAATGGCAAGGAACCATTCCAAATAGACATGGGTGTTTTCTTACCAGCTGGGCTATCGCAGGTGGCATTATTAAGGAAGCATGTATCCTTTCACTGTGTAACTTCTGTCACTCCCTGTTTCTACAGTGGATATAAAAAGTGTACACACCCTGGTTAAAATGCCAGTTTTTTGTGATATGAAAAAATGAGATCACAATAAATAATTTCAAAATTTTTCCCACCTTTAATGTGACTTATAACCTGTACAATTCAATTGAAAAACAAACAAATCCATTAGAGGAAAAAATATAAAAAAAAATAAAAAAAGTACAAGTATCCTGTTTTTTTGCTTATTTTGTTCGAGTTATTTATAGCACTTTGTGTACTGTATAATTTTCTAGCTAGTTTCTCTGTATGTGAGGTATTACCTGGAAATTGTCCACTTTTATTAAGCATCTGTTGGGTTTTTTGTTTCTGATAACTTATTGCAGTTAAACTCTTTCTCTAGAGGCTCTTTTAGCTGTTTAAAACTTTCATTTAAAGGCTCACTGCTGCTTTTCTGCTGTGAGAAACATTTCTGCAGTTTGTTTCTAAGTAGTGTGGATATTTGTAGCATTGTCCATATTCAGGCTTGTATTTGGGCCTAGTGTTTGTGGAGGCTGTGTGTCTGAGCACATATTCAGGGACATCTTGGTTTAGCCAAAGCCATCAGGCATTTCAGTGAGAGATAATTGTTTAAGGTCATTGGCTGGCTGAGGTCAACTGGACTACAGCTTAGACTAAGCACCTCATTGGTTCTTTTGAGCTTTTTTTTCTTAAACGTTGTCTCAGGTTTCAACTTTCTGTTACCTAAGAAGTTAAGTTGTGAGTGTTTCTGCCATTTCACACTGAGCTAATCGAAGGAAGGACACTGAGCAAACTCGGATCTATAATATATAACATTAAGTATCCTTTTTTTTGCTTATTTTGTTTGAGTTATTTATAGCACTTTATGCACTGTATATTTTTTCTAGCTAGTTTCACTGTGTGTGAGGTATTACCTGGAAATTGTCCACTTTTATTAAGCATCTGTTGGGTTGTTTGTTTCTGATAACTTGTTGCAGTTAAACACTTTCTCTAGAGGTGCATTTAGCTGTTTAAAACTTTAATTTAAAGGCTCACTGCTGCTTTTCTGCTGTGAGAAACATTTCTGAAGTTTGTTTCTAAGTAGTGTGGATATTTGTAGCATTGTCGATATTCAGGCTTGTATTTGGGCCTAGTGTTTGTGGAGGCTGTGTGTTTGAGCACATATTCAGGGACATCTTGGTTTAGCTAAAGCCATCAGGCATTTCAGTGAGAGAGAATTGTTTAAGGTCATTGGCTGACTGAGGTCACCTGGACTACAGCTTAGACTAAGCACCTCATTGGTTCTTTTGAGCTTTTTTTTTCTTAAAAGTTGTCTCAGGTTTCAACTTTCTGTTACCTAAGAAGTTAAGTTGTGAGTGTTTCTGCCATTTCACACTGAGCTAATCGAAGGAAGGACACTGAGCAAACTCGGATCTATAATATATAACATTAAGTATCCTTTTTTTTCCTTATTTTGTTCATGTTATTTATAGCACTTTGTGTACTGTATGTTTTTCTAGCTAGTTTCACTGTGTGTGAGGTATTAACTGGAAATTGTCCACTTTTATTAAGCATCTGTTGGGTTGTTTGTTTCTGATAACTTGTTGCAGTTAAATGCTTTCTCTAGAGGCTCCTTTAGCTGTTTAAAACTTTCATTTAAAGGCTCACTGCTGCTTTTCTGCTGTGAGAAACATCTCTGCAGTTTGTTTCCCACCCTCCCTCCATATTGGTATTGTGTTTTTATAGTTGGTGGCCTTGCAGTTGACCGCCCTTACTGTAAATTTGATTTGGGACCCTCCTCCCAGTCCAGTGTCATTACCTCACTCTACCCAATACAGGGAGAACATTTGAGAAGGCCAATCAGCTTAGTTTCTGCTACTCCTTTCTCTCTTTCCTCTAAAAAAAAAAAAAATTCTAAGCTTGTTTCCTGCCTTTCTTGTGGGTATTCTAGTCTGGATATAGATTTGCTGTGTCCAGGACTATTTGTAGGCATCTAGGCCCCCAAGCCTTTCTGTGTTGGTGGGAAGTCTTCTAGCTTAATTTTGTTTCTTAGAACTAGCCAGTTTTTTGTTTCAGTACTTGTCTGTTTCTTTGAGCTCAGCACTTGTTCATAACTTATTGTAAGTACTAAATAAGCTACAAATTACTACAGCACTCAACTTTCCTCACTGTCTAGAGGAAAACAGTTTCTAGTACTTAACAAATAAGCCCCTATCCAGGCATGTCTAAGGGTCAGCTCCCTGTGTTTTCTCCTGTCTACCTGATGAATCTGGGCATCTTGGGGCAATGCAGTAATTGCCTCATGTACACAGAGAACCCTCTCCTCCTACCACCCAACACTACAACCTGTGAGAGATGCACTTATATAGCCAAACTGGAAGCAAAGCTCTCTTCACCCAAGACTGGACTAGATGTTCAAGAGGAGAAGGTAAACACTTGCACCACACCACACTCAGCACATAGTCCCTCAAAACCTACACCACCAAAACACACACATAGAAACACAAAACACACACCTACATTCACAGAGGCTCTCAGTAAAACCTGCCCAAGCAACAGGGACCTCCAATGCAGAAATACAAGTAACCTCCACCCCCCCAACACAACCCAAATGACACATAGCCCACTAACTCAGTGTGCCGCTCAACCACAGCCCATAAGGCATAACAACATACCCAACACTCTAGTCGTAGGTGACTCTATAGTCAGGCACACTGATGTTCCACTCACCAGGCTAAACAAGGAAAAAGTTACTGTCAGCTGCCTGTCGGGTGCCAGGATCCGCCACATAATGCATGCACTCAGGTCACTCCACAACAAGTACAAATATAACTCTGTCATTGTCCATGTTGGTGTGAATGCCCTGATAGGTACCTTATTGGACTACATGAAAAGGGACATGGAGGAGCTGTATGATCTTGTAGCCCAGGCAGGTATGGCTCTAGCCCTGAGTATCATCCTGCCATCACCCAGAATTATACCACAGTACAAGGACAAAATGATTGACTTCAACAATTGGCTAAGCTTCTGGTGTCATTCTAAGGGCATCCAGTATCTGTCTGCCTGGAATAACATGATCGACAAACTACAATGCTTTGCCAGAGATGGCTTGCACCTGTTGCCCCTGAGATTCCGGATACTGGCTAAGGCTCTAGTCACCCCTATAGCGCCTTTTTTAGGCAAGGTTCAAATGAAAATTTCACCACCCTAACAGGTACAGGCAAGAAGAATCTGAGGGTATTGCTACTCAATGCTAGAAGTCTAAACCTCAAAATGCACTCACTTGAGGCACACCTTAAAATGGAGAACATTGACATCTGTACAGTGACAGAGACCTGGCTCAAGGCCCCAGAGAGTACCCCTGCATTACCAGGCTATAATTCATACCACACCTTTCGGCCACCTAACTTGGACCGAAACAATAAAGGTGGAGGCATTTCCATATTCATTAAGGATATCCACACTTCCAGGCTAGTTGCTCAGCATAATGCATCCAAGACTATCCAAGTGCAACTAACTCTGGGCAAGACCACAATCCAAATTGTAGCTTGCTACAGATTCCGCACCATGCCCCAGGATTCCCACTCCTCATTTCTTAATACACTGGAAAATATTAGGGTACAACCTAACACCCTAATAATGGGCAATTTCAACTAACCTACCATTAACTGGGAAAACTACTCATGTACCAACTCTTGTGCTCAACGTTTTCTGGAATTCATAAATTCCAATGCCATGGATCAACTTATCCACACCCCACCAGGGGCAGCAATATCCTAGACTTGGTTATTACCAACATGGACTACCGGTGCTCCACACCATGGGTCAATTCCTCGCTGGTCAGATCCGACCACAAGCTAATCACCCTAGACATCCACATCCCTCCCCCACCCCCCATTAGGGAAACCACAGTAAAAAATTTCTCCAAAGCCAACTTCATGCTTCTTAAGACAGAAGTGGCAAACTTCACAACACCCATGCTGATGGATAATAGAAGTATGACTGCTGAATCCTACACAAATGCACTTTATAAGCACTTACACGAGTGCATGGATTGTGCAATCCCTAACAGAACCAAGATGCTATCCTCCAAAAAAAGGAAGCCAATCTGGTGGTCCCCTGCCATAAACAAACTCTACAACAGAAGAAAGAAACTGTTGCAAAAAAGAGTAAAATCTCATGATTGGAGAGACTCCCTGGTCAGTCTCACTAAGAAGCTGAGATCCCTCATAAAATCCTCCAAAGCTAGTTATGAAAACAAAATCGCCACTGACTCTAAAGACAACTACAAAGCATTCTATAGCTATGTCAAGAATCTCAATGGCAACACTCAGATCTGCTCTGAGTTACAGCACAATGGCACTAAATATACAGAACCAACTGATATTGCCAACATCCTGGCAGATAGATTCAGTGCTAACTTTACCCCCCTGTCATCCCCTAAAGGGCCCATCTCTATACCAGAAGAATGCAAAGTTCCTGTTATCATGGCTGCACAGGTAAAAAACACACTATCCAAAGCCAAGAACACAGCATCCATGGGACCTGACAACATCCCAGGCTGTGTTCTACATGAACTACAGAACGGACTGGCCCCCCACCTAAGTACCATGTTCAATCATAGCCTCACCTCAGGCTATGTGACCACTGAATGGCGCACAGTGACAGTTATCCCACTCCACAAAGGGGGAGCCACCACAGACCCCGGAAACTACCGCCCCATTAGCCTAGCAAGCCTGGTCTGCAAGGCTGTGGAACGTATCATCATGGAACCTATAAACAATGACATTGGTAATCTCCAAACTCAGGACCCCACGCAGTTCAGGTTTGTAAAAGGCAGATCATGTCTCCTGAACCTGATAGACTTCTTTGAAGCAGTCACCAAAGCTGTAGATGAGGGTAAGGTGGTTCACAGATCCTATCTAGATCTTGCCAAGGCTTTTGACACCATCCCCCACTCTGGAATTATAGATAAACTCACTAAACTAGGTATAAATCCCTATGTCACAAGATGGGTTGCCAACTGGCTCACTGACAGAACCCACACTGTGAAAGTAGCAGACTTAAAATCCAACTTCAGACCAGTTACAAGTGGAGTACCACAGGGTTCAGTCCTGGGTTCTCTCCTGTTTGGTGTCTACGTCTCTGAAGTACAGGCCAACACAGAAGGTCTTTGGCTAATGAAGTTCGCAGATGACTGCAAACTAGGAGCCATAATCAAAACTCCAAAAGATGTGGACATCCTACAAAAGGGCCTCGCTGAGACAGATGCCTAGTGTCAAAGCCATGGCCTCAAGCTCAATGCCAAAAAGTGCATTGTCATCCCTTTTGCTAAAAACGCAGTACCCATGAACTACCATATAGGCAGTAGTCTACTTAACACCGAAAGTGTGATGAGACCTTGGGACACAGGTGGACAGTAGTCTCTCCTTTGATAATCACATTGCCACAGTAGTCAGGAAATCCTTCTACGTGGCACACCTCATCACAAAAGGTTTCTCATCCAGGAAAAAAGAGGTCATTGTTCCCCTCTACTTGTCACTCATTAGACCCATTATAGAGTACAATGCCCCTTTTGGTATGCACCTCACAAGACATCTACAACAACTGGAAAGGCCACAGAAATACCTCACAAAGAGGATTACTGGCCTCAAACAGATGCCCTATGCAGACCGTCTCAAAAAATTGCAGCTTTACTCCATTGCATATCACCTACTCAGAGGAAATCTCTGCCTAACACACAAAGGTATGTCAAACCCAGAGCTTTTAGACTTGCTCCACTTAAAAAAATCCCAATCCCTACAAGTTACACACTCTACGGACCTAAACCTTGTCACCACAATAAACAGAACATGCTGGAGGGATAGATTCCTGTCCCAGAGACTTCCCATACTCTGGAACAAACTACCTATCTATATCAAACAAAGCTCCTCATTAGCACTCTTCAAGAAAAATCTTGATGATTGGATGGGAGATAGGAAATTCACCCCGAGGATCACTTCTGTGGCTCTGCTCGACAGTGGCACAGGAAAATAATTTTCTTGGGTGGCAAAAGCCAGTGTACCTTTGGCTAGACTTATATAGGCCCTAGGGCCAATAGCCTAGTACCTACCTATGAATCTATGAACAATAAGCTGGTTGCATAAGTGTGCACACCCTTAAACTAATACTTTGCTGAAGCACCATTTTTTACTGGTGTACCTTTTAGATTTATATTTGGGTAAGTACCATTAACAGAATGTGTTGTGATATGTGTGGATTGTCAGTGCTGGCATAACAGTTATTTACGTACAAGGGCTATGGATGACAAACATCAGAATCTCATCTTTGGATATTGAAGCGATGGACGGGGATGTTTCTGTTGGCATCTCAGATCACAGTAGTTTGATGTGCAGTGAAGCTTCTACACAAGTAACAAGGTACAGCCCAAGTCACAAAGTACACGGTGGCAGAACATACAGTATGAGAGAAGTCAGATCTGGTGTTATGCCCTTACATTACAGCAGTTGCCAAGTTGGGGCCCCCTAGGCACTTCCAGTTTACATATCACCCTGTCACTGCCACCCCTCCTAAGCAACCTTTTAGTTCTTGCTACAAACTTTTAGGAGTAGTATGCACAGACTGAGCTGAAGATACAATGCCCTTACATTACAACAAGCCTATGCACCACACTGTGTTTGCCCATCTCACAAAGGGGCATTTAAAGTTGCTGTTATTTAGTTGCAACAATGCTACATTGCATCAACTCTATGTACAGGTCTGGAATTAGGTGAAATGGTACCTTAAGCCTACTGTTTCAGCCAGTCCCCCCCCGAACACATGCACACAAGCGCGCGCACGTGCACACACACACACACACACACACACACACACACACACACACACACACACACAAACACACACATACACCATACCCTCCAGTCTTCCCTTGTTTCCCCCATCCCCATCTTGGGCTACCCATATCAGGCACATTACATTTTTCTTCCTTTTCTCACATTTTGCCATACTCTTCAGCTTTTTCAAGAAGCCATAACTTTCTATATACTCTGACATGCATTTTAACATGTTTTTTCTTTCTACACAACCTTTCCATCCAATGATGGCTTGAACAGAAATTATGTTTAAGGAAATAAATCGTGTTGCTGTTCAGCTTTAGTTTTCCTTGTGTCCTTTCAACGCACCTTTCCTGACCAAGTAAGCAGAGTAATAACCATTTCAGAAATAACTCAAATAAGCCAGGGCCCTAGAAGTCATGGGGTTATATTGTATTTTAGAGCATTTTCCAAGCTTTTTAATCCAGTGGTGACCTAAAGAGAAAAACATGAGTAAAAAAAACATTTCAGTCTTTTTTTTTCTTTCAAGGAAGGCATAAGTTGTACCCAAGGCTTAATGTTCAAAGATGACAAAATAGGAACTCACAACAAACTAGAAAGCCACTTGTTGTCTGGATATTGAGGTCCTATCTGGGGACTGTTTACCTCTCTTACCTTCCAAAGAGAATGACTATGGATCCCTCTGGTGTTAGACTGGGATGAAAGCAGAATTCAAATTGACACAGTCATGTATTTCAAGTGACTGCTGACATACATATACGTAGCATGGCTCCTCACTTCTTAACCGAAACTGTCAAAAGCAGCTATCTGTATACATGCCTGAAGTGTGGATGTGAGGAAAGTGAAAAAAATAAAGATTACAGTAATTAATGTATTCTACTTTGTGCTCCTAGATGGTACACTGCCCCTGTACAAACTATAGTAACCTTTGCTGTACACCTCTGAGGTCTCTGAGAAAAGTAAAAGAAACAATGACCACACTGTCCTCACACCAAACACAAGCTAACATAACCTCATGTGCACACCTCAAAGGTTTGACTGTGATGAAAATTGAAGAAGTAATAACCATGCAACCCCTCCCCACATAAACTACAGCAGCTTCCTGTACTTTCTGTACATGCACATCTGAGCAGGGCTGGTTTCAGAATGGGTGGGATTCAGAACAGAGGCTGTTGTCAGCTTTATCCTGACAGGGTCATATCACAGCCCTGTTCAGGTTAAAGAGCATAATCATAAAATAAATACATTTTATAATCATAAAATAAATACATTTTTCCTTCTCATTTTTCCCCAACCAGCAACAGCTTTTGTGGGGCCCCCACACAGTAAAGGATGATTAAGGAAGCCCCCCATATTCTGTTATACAGTCAGGGGAGTGCAGGATCTAAGTGTCTGAATGTTCTGTGATATATTTTATGCCTTACTTTTGAAATGTAATTACTTGCTAGCTACATTTTTTACTAATACCCAGATGGATAATGTATGTGTCCTGGCATTATTGGGTGTGTGCACACACGCACACACCCACACACGCACACACGCACAAACGCACATACAAAAACACACACGCACACACACACACACACACACACACACACACACACACACACACACACACACACACACACACACATGCTCACAGACACACACTCAATACTAATTTTGTACTTATTTCAGCAAATAGCAATACATTGTACAACACTGGTACGTCTACACCAGATCAGTGACTGCTGTTTAGCAGTCGTCAAACAGCAGCAGGTGTGAGTCACTTTCATTTACCTCAGTGAGCAGTAATGCAAACCTATCACTATCCTTGATTTCACAGACTTTCCCTGATTTTTCTCATAATTTTGCTCTGGCCTTTGTAAAAAGTTTGATTTACTTGCAAATCATTCGAGATAACAGACAATCAATAAATACAGACGGCAGAGTTTTATACTTACTGTCCAAAAAATGCATGTTGATACAAAAGGTGCTATAGTATTAACTTTTTAACTGAATTAGAGTAATATTTAAAATGTGTTCCTGATTTTAAACCATTATTCTTCTATTATTGGTTTTACACTGAATTATTCTGCAAAGAAGTTGAAAGTTTTAGTATCTAGTGTTCTGCCAGTACTTATAAAACCATCCCTGAAAAAGAAATCCATTCCTGAAGATTGGAAGCATCAGATTTTCCTAAAATCCAAGGTTTGCACTGAGATCAGTCACTCTGGGCTACTGATCTCTCTTGTGGTTACCTTGCTTATGTTCATTGTCAACTTTATCCTAACATGGTCATATCACTGTCCTGTTCAGGTTACAGAGCATAATCAGGAAATTAATGCATTTTTCCTCTCATTTTTCCCCTAACTAGTGATAGCTTTTGTGGGGCCCTCACACAGTCAAGGATGACTAAGGGGCCCTCTTGCAGCAACAGGTATTGCAAGTTCCTAAAGCTGGCTATGTTGTTAGTTTTAGTGAAGTGAATGTCCACTAGCAGGGTTTAACTAAGCCAGGAACACTATGTCAGTGGTAAAATATTTAATGGAATTGTGAAGCCTGTTGCTTGTTAAAACATTGCTGTTGTAACCAGAGATATCTTTGGATTTTAAAGGAGATATAAATAAGAGTTATTACCCAGCTGGTTTATTAAGTACACAAGATTGCTGTACTAGCCGTTGTTGGTTTAACAGGCATGTTACAAACTATGAAGACAAAATATCTTGCTGTGGTTGGGGCCCTCCAAGAACAGGGGGACCCCAGCGACTGCAGGTCCCACTGGTTTCATATGACCGAAGAGGTAGCTGTGACACAGGCAGAGTCAGAGCAGAGAGGATAATGGGAATAATCCTGCAGTTACAGCATCAAAATAGGAATATCCCACCTGCGTCATGCCTCGTAGGTCTCTGGGCAACTGCCTGTGATAGTTTCTGGGCCTGCTGCTGTGAATATCCAAGCATTGTGAAATTCCACTGGCCATGAGTGAAGTTTTTGGCAAGGTGAATTACAGAATCACATTATGCTGTAAACAGTTGTGCAAAGCTTAATATAGCAGTTTCCACCCTAAATAACTGATCAGGACTCTCCCACTATGAAGTACTAGATGATATACATTTATAGGGCTAGGAGCTGGCGTATGTTGCAGATGTTGTCATTGATGCATCCTATATTCTTGTTTAGAAATAGAGATAATATCATGAGATTTTTAACTGTAATGCATGATAATGAATGCACGGTACACAGGCACATTCACTGCATCAGCTGGGTAATGGACTTCATCTGGATGTTAGTCTGGTGTTGTTTATAAGATGGAAGGCTCCCTATAATTCTTTTGACAAAACAACATGCATGTCCAACATTTCTGGCATCCATACCATGCTCATTTATGCTAGAGCCAGTGCTGAGATACCTTCTCATGCCAGATATTAGTTTTGCAGGTGGCATCTGGACCATGGACTGGCTGCATGTTAGTTTACAAAGGGTCGGCCTGCATAGATATAGCACATCATCTCCAGGATAGCATAGCAACACATCTTAGTGATGATAAGGGTGTCTCAGTTATGAAGATCACCATGTTATGCCAGTCCGTGTCCATTTTGACGTTACAATAATTCCCTATTTATGCTTTGGCATATGTGCATTTGATGATGATATCATCAAGTCAACATGATACCCATCAGTGGGTATATCTGCTGCCTATTGTGGATGAGTTACATATCTGCAGCAATGCCACCATCACTGAAACAATCATTTTATTGCTATTATTTACTATTTATTAAAATTATTGTAATCACATGATTAATTTGACAGACAATACAAGAAAAGGTACAACACAGCATTCCAAAACTACACTACTCAAAGTATAGAGTATAAAAACCAGGTACTGTCCTTAGGAATTCTTTAATATCTAACTTATAATGATTAAAGCTGTGGTCAAGAGGTGCAAGGTTTGATTCCCTCAGCCTCCATTGCCTAAGTGTGTGAGTCTGAGCAAGTCACCTAGCCAGATACTGCTCCAAGGCTACGTGTGAAAAAGGTCTATGGAGGTCACTGCTTCACCCCAGAAAACAAATAGAAATAAGTAAATAAATCAGGCTTTCTTAAATTTGTCAAAACGTTTAAAAAAGATGTAATTGTAATAAGTCATTAGTAAATAAATACATAAGTAATCAGATACAGGAACAGAACAGTCCAGACATATAAAAAACATTTTGTGAAAACTATAGTAAGAAAAGACATATGCCCTAAGATTACAGAGACAAGTAGAGACATTTGTTTTGTAACTATTAATATAGTAACTGCTGATACAAAAAATATATGAAACTCCAGGTCACTGGCACCAAAGAACATACCTACTGGTCTCATATATGGAATTAAGGAAAAGCCGTATTAATTATGTTAAACAAATGTTAGTATATGGCCACATTTCTGATCTGTACTAGCAAATTTTAATGGTCACAGTTCACAAAGGGGAGTTAAAAGAAACCTAAGTAATTTTAGACTCAGCAGCTTTAACACTATTCTATATACCATCATGGGAAAACATAACAGATCTTGTCCAAAATTGTACATGGTGGCTACATATGATACAGAACAGTGTAGATATATTAAAATATGAGTTAGTTTGTACCAAAATTTACTAACATGTATGTAAAAGCCTTTATATTTTTTCCTTGATTCTGAGATTTGTGCTATGTCCTTCTATACCCAGCTTGTCACAGGAAAATGTCATTGCATCTTTTTAAAATACTATTATATGTTTGCTGCTATGTTTCCCCAAATATTTAGTAAATAACTTCTTACCCCATTGTTCAAGTCATGCAAACCTTACTTAACTTTGCGACCAGTGTTTTGAAAGAGAATGATGTCATTATAAGAAAGTAGCTTAAAGAGAGAGAGTGATAATTAAGGTATGATAAATATCCACAAAGACAATTCAGGCCACCTATGTCCATATCTAGGAGTTTTTTTTCAAAATAAACTCATTTTACAGCAACTCTAAAGATGCAAATTATAGTTTGATACATATGTTTTATGGATATATGCTATGCAATGCCATCTTCATGGGCAGGATAAATCTGAGATGCCAATTGTTTGAAAGTTATAGAAGTTCTCCATAAAGTATCAAAATTATTTTTTTTTCTATTTAAAAGTAGCATACTCAGCCACAACACAAAATACTAATGCATATTTTCCAAATTAAAAAAATGGAAAGAAATATCATATATGGACACAAATGTTAATATTTAAATAAAATCCCTTCAGAAAAAAGAAACATAGTTCTTGAGTAAGGCAGTTAAATAACACTAAAAAGTTCAAATAATGGCTTGAAAGTGGCCTGGTACCTCCCAGTTTGGAACATAAACTGGCACTAAATTTACCATTTTGGTCAGCAATTTTCTTAGCTTGGAATTTACATTCTCTTGTGGCTTCTGTGGTTAGAAATGCTCATGTTTGCCTTCTGTTGGATCACTATTAATATAACAGGGCCTTTCAGTGAGTACACTGAACAGTTTCTTAATGTACAAAATGATTTTATGAAAAAAATGTTTCTGTTCGCTTGCAAAAGTGTTGAAATCAATCTTAAAAGCCTATTGTTTGTTATATAATTTGAATCTACTAAATTAAGGTCATCCAGATCCAGCCAGTGTATAGCTAATCAGCTCAGATACTATCCTGAATTTAGAGATTAGTCTCCTAAGCCTTAAAGCACTTCACCTCAAAACATAATTCTGTTTTATATTCTTTAACACTAAATAGTTAAATTTCGGTCATTGCTAACCTAATGTGTAAGAATTAAATGCTGAGACTCCTGTAAATTAATGAAAGCATTGCTTGACATCTGAGTTTGGTCTCATATATCATACCTCACTGTTTCCTTTTTCGTGACCTCTGTGCATATGCAAGCTTATTTATGCAGGTGTTTTTTACATGAGGATTCCAGATTGTGGTAGCCCATTCTATAATGGTCTCAGAACTGCATTCATTTATTTATTTTTGCACTTTGGTGACCGAGTCAGTCCAGCTGGGCAGTGTCTGTTTATAGAGGATACCCACAGAGAAATGCTACTGACATCAAGACAATGATTAACAGTAGTAATGCATGAGAAAACACAGCACAATTACTGGTAGGAGACATTAGTGAAATACTTAACTAGCCTTATACTATACTAAATCATGCTATTGTGAAGCACTGCAGCTACAAACAAAACAATTTGCCAGACATCAAATGATAAACCTACAGTACAAACATAATAAAAAGTAGTAAACATTGTACAATAAATACATCATAAAAATAAACACTTGACATAGGAAGATAAATACACAAAGTATATATATTTATTAGTCATTTAAGTAAAAGAATGCAGAGTAGAGAGAATAATAGGATGGACTTTAGTTTGCCTGGACTAGGAAAAAAAGCAGAAAAAGACAGACAGAAGATATTTACAAAAACATGTAAACGTCATCTTAAGAAAGGTGAAGTGTTTCCTAGGAAATGGATTTGGAATGTATAAGTTATTAGAGAAGTGTTTTCAAAGCAGATGTAATGGTTCAGGCTTCTACGTGAAAAGTGGAAAATATTGCACCCCCCAAATCAAGCTCCTGCTCTTACTTCAATGACTTTATGCTAAAGATCACAAGCATTTTTGGGGCTTTATTTTTTCAACAAGATAATGTTTATATGCATTTTCAAGCATGAGAGCATATTTGTTAAAAAATTAAGTTTCCCTTTTTCATGTAGTTCTTATTTTACTTTGGAAACTCGCTTTGAATGCAAAGGTCTTGTAGCACATGGAATGTGGTGATTACACTCCAATATTTGAAAAAAGGCAAATCAGTTAAGTGCTTCTATAGCTTGAGACCAGATCTTAACAAATGTTTAGCATCCCCTGCATCACTTATTAAGACTGGATATCTTGCTAGGAAGCTAAGTCAGCCAGTACTTACCAGCAAATGACAGTGGCAAAATAAAAGAGATTTGTTTCTGGCTGCTGTCTGTGCCAGTAATGTGTCTCTGACTTTCTGTAACATTAGAGAGTGTTTCTGCCTTTCTGACAGTGCTCACTAAGTGATTTATGTCTTTGAAAGTCAATAAGACACAGCACTTTTTTCTGTTACTAGTAGAAAATGGAGCAGATAAAATGCTATACACTACAAATAATTACGATGGGGTGTCCAATCATAACCCTTTATTATGTTTTCTCGACATGGATGAGAGATTCACCTGTTGAGTTTCACTCTCGAGGTGAGCTACTTGGCATCCATGTGTTGAAGACATAATAAGCTGGTTATGATCAGCGACCCGCTCATGATCCTCCGTATTAAGTAACTCTTACTGTCCTGCATTAACTATAAAGTACACACAGCATGTAATTGCATAATGTGCACAGTGGCTAATTGTGGATAATTACAATGCTTGCAGGGCTGTACTGTAATGTAATAAGGTAATTGCCAACCTGGTACATTAATAATGAGGCCTTCCCATCCAACAATCTAATTACATATTGCTTGTCTGCTATAATTAAGACAGAACAAAAATAGTCATGTTTCTTTGTTGCAGTGATGGAGTTATTTTTCTTACAGTAAATTTTTTAGAAATGTCTTTGTGTTAGTGTTGCTATTCTTGTTAAGTTGTGCAATAAGTATTGCTTTTTTATTTATGGAAAGTACTTAGACAATATGCAATATAATCTATTGCATTCAGGAAACTCATATGTGAAGATACAAATCTTATTGAACTAAATCTAGTTAAAGCAGTTGATGTTGGCTGCTCAGGTTCAGCTTTTCTGCAGAATTATTAAAGTGTGATGGCACCAAAATACTTTCTGTAATACACTTTTTCATCCAACATAAGCCAGATGTTAAGCCTTTATATTCTGTCATGCAGCCGTAACAGTCCTAGTGCATCTGACTTACCATAGACTAAAGTTTTGTCAGTAACTGCAAAGGAATATTACTGAAAGTACTCATATAGTTAAGCCATAATAAACATATATTCAAATGTTGCAAGATACATATTAATGAACATATGCATTTATTATACAGGTCTTTCATTTGCACACTTCATTAAGGGGGAATGGTTATTTATGTCTAATATCTGGGATTTATTAAGTCTATATTTTAATATGATATATATGTTGTAGGTGCTATATATATGCCCCAGCAGACCCTGCATTTCATTAACTTGACATTGTTTGAGATTTCAAAGCTACAACTTCTCAGGCAAAGCAAACGACATTCTTAGCACTAAACTTGTTCTACAACAATATTTTAGAGAAGCTGATTTCCAGTGGTGTTTGTCCTTCTTTTCAGATGTAAATATTTTTTGTCCTGTAGCCATGGGCTAGAATTTACGGGACCTTAATTAAAGGCCAGGGACCTTTATTTATTATTTTTAAAAGAATGCTTTGAGTTATTAAGTATTAGTAACTAACTCCCTCTAACACACACACACACACACACACACACACACACACACACACACACACACACACACACACACACACACACACACACACACACACACACACACACACACACACACACACACACACACTATAATTAATTTAAAAACTATATTGATTAGCTCCTATAATGCCTTGATCTCTGATAATATGCACAAAGCATTTACTGTAGATTTGGGAAGTATTTTGACTCTCCATGGTACCTGATGTATCTGCAAGGCTTTGCTCACAAGAACAAATGTCAGTTTCTTAAGTAAAGCTTGCACATCAGGACTCATGTTTAGTTTTTATTTATCATCTTCTGCTTTTCCGTGCAAAATGTATGTTTCCCCATATACGAATGCATACTGGAAATGTTCTCCATCATGTGAAATAGCAGAAATCTCCTGTACACAGAACAGCCCCATGATATTTATGGAGACAAGGTATTTCAGTTTCAGTTGTGTGCTTCTATGGTATGGTAGCTAGGGTGGACATTAAGGAAGACTGGCATTTCCTAGTGTCTGTGGGACTGTAATGTTAGTACATTTAACAGTGTGAGTGTGTGCACATATGTGAGGTCATGAAGTGTGAAGATTTTTTTATGATATCTGATTATGACTTTGTCAGTGTTCTAATCTAAATGCTTATATGCTGTTGCAAGATTCTAAGTTTTTGCATAAATTCATCTAATAGATGTATCAGATAGCATTTTTTGTGTCTGAAATACTGATTTGTTTAAACATTGATGGAAAAGTTTCTGAATTAAGTTTTGGTGATCCACCAAATAAATGATTTTGTACATATTGAAAAAGATAACGCTAATAGCTAAAAGATGCCTCCAAAGCTTTAACTATAATACTGCACAAATATTGGATATTTGTATAGACTTCTTTTTAATGAAAACATGCTGATTATAGTCTATGATATTTGTGTGTGTTAGGTTATAAGGACTCCTGCACCCCCCATGAGGGGCACGCCAGCTCCATGGTCCTTGGATTCATAGCTTCTTAGTTATATATAGGCTAATGAGACACTGGGGCCAGAGCCAGGGTAAATTTCCAATTTCCCATCCATTGGTTAAAGTTATGTTTAAATAGGGTTAGGGATGAATTCTACTTCGCATGCATGAGGAGCCTGTTCCAGAGCATGAGGATCCCCTGAGACACATATCTGTTTCGCCATTGTGTCTTATTTTTGTCACAAGGAAAATTTATATTTTTAGATCTAGTAGTTTTGATACTGTTCATTCTGCAGATGTGCAAAAGATTCATCAGAGCTGGATCTAAGGATGCCTTGCAAGCCAAGCATAAATTACCTCTCAGTAACCTGTAGGAGACAGAGAATAGGCACAAGGTTTTAAGGTGATCCATATAGGAGTATGTGTTTATACCCTGGATTCTCCTGGTACGAAACTTCTGTGGACATTCCAGCTATTCCATATGTCTGGTCAGGTACATGATGAATGGGACACTATACTCAATGACGGGTAAGATAAAAGCCAAATAAAGTGGCACTCTGACTTCCTTGGACCTTGATGCGTTTCCCTTACCTATAAGTTGGGCTATATAGAATGATTTTCTTGCTACCTTGGCCACAAGTTGGACAAAGACCAGCTTACTGTCTACATATGGTTCCAGACTTCTGACTACTGGGTCAGTTCTTACAGTTGTCTTATTGATGGATTAATTAGTCTGAGTGGCAGTTTTTCCAAAATGCACTATAATACATTTTTTGGCACTGAGTTTTAGTCCATGACTTTGGCATCAGTCATTTGTCTGTATTATACCCTCTCATAAGATATTTGTGTCATGGGTAAATCTATGATAGTCCCCAATCTGCAGTCATCTGTGAAACTGGCCAGCCGAAGGCCCTTGATGTTAACCTTTACCTCACGGAAGTAGATGCTAAATAGGAGAAGTCCCAGCATGAAGTCCTGAGGTACTTAGCTGGTGACTGGTCTCTTAGTGGACATCATATCACCAGTCCTGATTTCCTGGGTCCTGTCTGTGAGCCAGATGGCAATCCATCAAGGTATGTAGGGGTTTATGTCCAGTTTGTTGAGTTTGTCAACTATACCCAAGTGGGGTAATGTATTAGACTCCTTAGCCAGGTTCAGGTAAGCCGAATGCACCATTAATCCTCATCCATTGACTTAGCGACCTTCTCAAAGAAGTCCACCAGGTTTAGTAGGCATGATCTTCCCTTGACAAAGCCAAGCTGGGTTGGGTCCATTGTTTGAGGCTTGTCTATGTCTTTGTGTATAATTTCCATGATAACTTGTTTCATGGCTTTGCATATTAGACTAATAGGTCTGTAGTTTTCACAGTTTGGTTGATGGTCCACCCTTGTGAAGTGGGATAACCACTGCAGTTCTCCATTCTCATGGTACAGAACCTCTTTTACAGCTACAGTTGAAAAGTGACTCAAGTGGTCTCGATAGGTCATGTTTCCAGATATTTAGGAGGCTTCCAGTGATATTGTTGAGGTGCATTGAGGCTGTGTTTTTGGCCTTAGTGAATACCGCCAGGATCTGCCCCAGTTAATAGTTGGGGGGGGTATGCTAGTAAGTATTTCATGGAGGGAGGAAGAGGGAGAATGGGGAGTGAAGTTTGAGCTGAATTTGTCAGCCAGCAAATTTGCTATGTTTCTCTGCTCATTGAAAGTGGCACCATTGACCACATATTAGGCAGAATGTTGTATGCTGCCTTTAAGTTTTCAGATATTCCTCTAGAAGGCCTCATGCTTGTTTTTAGCCTGTTAGGCTATCTTGACCTCATAATTGGTCTTGTTGGAGGTAATTAGTCCTCTTAGTTTCCTGTTTAGTTTAATTATTGAGCTCCTATCATTATGGGAGTTGTTCTTCCTGATTTCAGTCATGACTTTTTTCTTTTTGTTATATACCCAGTCATGACTTTTTTCTTTTTGTTATATACCCTAGTAAGCTAAGGATTCCACCAGTGTGGCTTGTTTTTAGAGTTTTACAGCAGTCGCTATATAGCCATTTACATGATTATAGGGTCTCTGTGAATAATTCCTCACAGGTTGTTGTGAACTTGAGGTTGGGAGGCATTGAATTTTGGTAAACTATTGCTTTATAGGGTGTAGTTTGATTTGGAATAGTTCCTAACTTTTACAGGGTTTGCTGTGATTACCAAGCTGATTTTTATTTCAAAGAAGACAGCTTTATGGTCCAATCTCACCAGTGAAAACATGACACTGGGGGGTGCAATGCTCTCCCATATTAATGAGTACCAGGTCCAGTAGGTTTGAACCTCTGGTGGGTGTGTGCACTTTCTGCATGAGGGTATTTGTGTTAATAATGTCCAGGAATCATTGTGCCTGTGAATATGAGGCAGTGTATGTTTCTCAGTCTATAGTGGAGTAGTTAAAGTCTGTTTAGAGAGCATTTGTTTTAATGGTGAGTGTCTCCAGTAGGTCTAAGTATAAGCTATGGGATTCTAGGGACATAGAGAGTGATCTATAGCTTGCTACGATATGGTATGGGGCATTGTCTATGGTGATCTGTAAGTGGATAATTTCTACAGTATCATCCTGTTTAACCAACCTAGAGTTATGGATGTTTCTATTATATGCTGAGACTCCTCCATCTTTTGTCCCTGTCTATGCAACTCATGGTCTAAATGTGTGGAAGCCTCTGAGACTTTGAACTGATTCAGTACTTTCTTCAGATTTAAACCATGTCTTGCTAAAGGCACAACTATTTATATTCTCCAGAGTGAGGACAGCTTGTAGGATGTGGAGTTTTTTTTTAAGCTCCTAGCATTGAGGAGTAAAATCTTTAGGTTTCTTTGGGTTTTATTTGCTATGTCAGTAGATTTGTCAATTTGGCATTGCCTAAAAAGGCTGTAAGGAGTTGGATAAAGTTTCAGCCAACATTTGGAAACCTACGGAAGACAGGTATGGACCATCCTTTGCAAAGGAATGTAGTCTGTTAACTATATTCTCCCACACTGACAAATATTGAATTCCCCTGGAAAGGCACCAGAAATTAAGCCAATTATTAAAGTCATCTTTTGTTTATACTGTGGCATCATCTTTGGTGAAGCTAGAATGCTTCTCAATGCAAGACATGTACCAGCCAGTGACACATATTAAGAGAAATCAACAATGTCCTTCTTCATATAGTCCAGGGAAGTACGTCTCAGGTTGTTAACTTCCACCTGGACTGTGATAGTCTCATCCTGGTACCTGCAGTTGAGTGATTTGGGTGCATGTGTAATTGGGACGAGCCTGGTTCCTGATAAACAATTAGCCATTATCTTCTCCTTGTTGAGTCTGGTTTGTGACGCATCTGTGTGTCGTACAATGGGGTTCCCTATGACCAGAATCATGGGTAATGTGTTGCCTGCCTTATGGGCTTTACTCTTGGGGCCCCACTGGGTGTAGGAGTATGTGTGGCCTTTGTTTTTGCTGTTGATATGTGCTTTACAGATTGCAGAGGACAGACATTACCATGTATAAGGTTATTTGTGTGTGTGTGTGTGTGTGTGTGTGTGTGTGTGTGTGTGTGTGTGTGTGTGTGTGTGTGTGTGTGTGTGTGTGTGGTGGACACTATATATGGTGGATGTAGTGTATGCATTTTGACAACCTTGTTTGTATGTGAGATTTTTGCCTCCAGTGAAATTGTGTATGTGCATCTCTTGCATACTGTGTTCATTTTTTTAAGGATTAAATGGTTGTCTGTGAACATGAGATGATTACTACATTGTCCCATGATGCCCATATCTACCAAGATGGTTACTGAGAAATTTGAAAATTACATATCCACGTTATCAGTACCTGTGTTTATGTGGGCTGCTGTATGTTGTGGACTGCATTATACAGAGGTCTCCTTCAGTGGTCTCTGGGGTTTGTCAGTGCACTAGGTTAGATTGTGCTAAGGTTTGATAGTAGTGCTGTCTAATGTGCAAACTAGCTGTTCTAAACTTGCCTCTGCACAATGGCTTTGTTTTAGCCACACAAAATAATATAGGTTTCAGTTCGAAGATCAGTTTTATAGATAACATGTATTTTCTAGCATTTCTGTTTATGCAGGGCACTGCTATAAATTCTTTTTGTTATAACAGTAAGAAAGGTTTCTTGCAAGTGTAATGCTACAACAAAACTTAAACTATCTTGACAAGGCAGTTTCAATTATTGCAGACCTTTTGAATGATTTAAAGGAGAATCAACAAATGAAGCAAAAATAAATCAGCACAACTAAACAGTTAACTGAAGTGCAAAACAAAAAAATAAGTATCTTATCTACCAAGGATGGAGGAGGATTAACTCAGGACACCTTCTGATTGTGGCTAGGTGCCAAGCAGATGGGAGCTCTGGGAAAACGAGCTGGAGACAATTTGTAGTAATGGAGGTTTACTCAAGTGCAATACTAGTTTGCTGTGTGGGCACTTAGTATTATGGATATATGGAAAACAATGGGTGGGCGAAGTACTTAGGTTACATAACAGACAATAGTGAAGGGGGTAGAGGCATACTTTGGAAGTCCCATAAGGAGTGGAAGTTTTAGACACAGCCTTTTAAGATCACAACAAGGGAAGGGTGGCAGTGTTGGAAAAAAATCAAGCAGGAGCTCTAGACCTTTGTTTAGAAATGTTGAAACTTTTAGCTTAATGTCTCAGTCAGGGATGGGGCAGACTCAAAGATCAGAGGAAAAATCAGTAGCAAAGTAAACTACACTGCACTGTAATGCAACTTTATTCAGAAGCACAAATCCTGGAGCAGAATTCATAATGATGCCACTACTGCAACACACTACACATGAAGGCACCTGATAACTGGAATATAACTTTAAACATGTATATGCAGCTATAAAACATACTGAAGCACAAACCTTGAAGCAGAATTCAGAATGCAGCCTCTACTGCAAACCTATCGCAGAGGAAGGCACGAAATCATGCAACAATGTACCAGTAACTCAGCAATAAATGATGAAAAGAGGCTGAAATTCAGCAGCAGATCACACGTCATGCCACAGCTGTGAAAGAAGCTGCAGGATTGTCCAGACTGGCTTCAAAACACTGTCCTTCTCAACTAGTTCTTTATCTTTTTTTACCTTCCTCCTGTGCTATCTTATTTTAAAGGTATCACCAACTTGATATATTTCTTAATACTCAATATTATTGGGTAACCAGAGTGGCAAATCATAACTTGTTACCAGTATGGCTTCCTTCTGGAGTGGATTCTGCTTATATCCTTCTGTGCTCACGTGGCTTTAAGCAGATGCTACAGTTTCTTGCCACGTGCCATAGACTTGCGTTAGATGAATGTGGTAGGTGAGTATTAGTGTGTGTGGGTGCATGCACATCCTGTGATATACTCGTGTCTAAGTGCTAGTGCACGCTCTGGTTCCCTCGTGACCGTAATGTGATAAAACGGATAATCAGTGAATGAGTAAATGAAGAAAGAAAGAAAGTGCATGATTGGGGGGGATGCAAGATTTTCAAAATGTTGCTTTCTATGGGTGTTATGATGCTCATTCGTTTGTTGTTGTGCACACACAGAGCTCAACATAACTGATTTTATAATCTGCACCACACCCTCACCTCAAATAAACACTTGAGTGATATTCATTTAGCTGTACTGTGGTGGTACCTCTGTAGTGGACTTTGATATCTTCTTAGTTATGTCTAAAATTCAAGGCACTCTTCTACGATTCCCTCATGTGTTCTGCTGTTCATCTGTTCTGGATCTATGCCACTATACTCCTTACATCTCCTTCCCCTTTTTCTCTGTCGTTCATATTCCCTTGGTCCATTTTAACTTGGGATAGTTGATAAATGCCCTCCCTTGACTTACAGTGACATTTCAGCCTGACCACTTACTTCCCTTCCCTACGATTCTTTCTGTTGCCTTAATTAAGTGTTTTTTATTCCATTTCTTTACCTGACCTTATAATACTTTAATCATTTCCTTCTCATCATATTAGAAAATATAGGTATATGTGTGTATATGGTCAAAGCTTTATTGATTATTAATTTGTTATTTTATTGCATAACTGTATAACTTTGTTTGTTTGGCATTCCTTTTCTGCTCTGTGTCACAGTATGCCGCTGAAATGATCTGCTGCTGCTACTAATGCAGTTATGCTGTTAGCCAGTGATTTGCCAGATATTAACAATGCCCACTGCTGCTAATGTATTACACAGTCTATTATTATATTGCATATACTGCTCAAAGCCAAGCAATTGTTTTATATAACACCAGTAGGATGAAATCCAAACCATGCTTCAGCATGAGTCTAAGGGTTGAAAGATGCCATTCTTGTACACCCACATGGGCAATCAGTAAGTTGTAATCACATTTTCCCCATGTGAGGGACTAAAGACCCCTTTTGACCTCATGGACACTGGTGTTACTCTTATCCTGTTTTTGTTTGGCTTTAAAAGCATTACGTCTGTGTGCCTGATAACATAGTTGCCATTCATTAGAGCAGTTATGAAGATTTCTAGTGATAATATCCTGCGTGTGTGTGTGTGTGTGTGTGTGTGTGTGTGTGTGTGTGTGTGTGTGTGTGTGTGTGTGTGTGTGTATACCTGCATGTTACTACTGATTGGAAATGAAAGCACATACTTGCCTTCATTCACCTTTTTGATGTCATTCTCCAGCCTCTGTGTGCCACTTCAATGGAATGATGAAACTGATTGATAGTGAAAGGTCTATATCAACAAATATATGTGTGTGTGTATGTGTGTGTGTGTATGTATCTATGCATATGCAAACAAACAAAACGTGACATGCACGCAGTATGGAATAACACGGTGTAACCATCATGACTGATGCTTGTCACTCATGTGCCTGTGCCACAGCCTATGTTTGAAAAGTTGAAATGCCCTTGGACCTTTATGCCCACATGGCTACTGCAGATATAAAGTCACAACAGTGGCTGTACTGCCAGTATAGCTTCTCTTTTATTATAATTTTCATGGGTCACTTTCCAAAACAGTTTGAAATCAGGACAGGGCACTTTCCTGAGCCTGTAACAGAAACTGAAAAGGGTACTTTTAGGAGGCTTGACCTCTCCTTCCCCATACTCCCATCATTGTTGTCACCTGCATTATAAGAAACACATTTCTAAAGTGCCATTTATTTTATAGATTTATTATAAATAGAGTCTGACGTTCAGACTACATTCTACCTCTATTGTGTGCTGCAGAGTTAAATTACAAACAATATGCAACATTTGCATGGGCTTGCAACATTTAACTTTATTGTAATAATTTAACTTATGTCTGTACAACAATGAAGCAGTTTTGCAAGGTTCATACTAACAACAGCCATCACTGGATACACTGTGGTCTGTAGTTTCACAAAGAGAGTGTAAAAGCAACTGCTCATGTATAACATTGCAATGGGTCAACAGAACAACTAATTAATTTACCAGTCTCTCATGTTATACATTACTATGTCACTGGCTGTGGTTGTGAAACTTTGTGTTGGATCCATTCTTACATGTGGCTATACACATAAATTCCAAACACTGAAGTTTACCCTGTGTAAACTGCATATTGCCCACAATGGAGGAAGCTTAGTGAATATTTAACTCACTTAACCGATTAATATGCTTTTACTTCATCCAACTTTGAAATCTTCTGCTTAGCTTCTGCTGACAATTAAAGCAATTTCTAGCCACTGCTTGTGGTTGATTTTGGCCACCAGTGGTTTATACTGTTAGCCAACTGTTTCACTGGGGATGATTTTTGTAATCACTGATTTTACCTTAATGACTTTTCCTTACAGGAAGTAAGTTTACCTTAGTTGCATGATTGTCACTCTTGTATGCGGTTTGTGTTTATGTATGTTTACACAGACACATACATGTGTGCACAGTCTCAAACACACACACACACACACACACACACACACACACACACACACACACACACACACACACACACACACACACACACACACACACACACACACACACCATCAGTAATCCCCCCTTTTCCACAATTGTTTATGGCTTTAGAATGTCTAATGAACTTCCATCACCACTCTCTTGCCTTCTTTGATATTTGTGCACAACATCCATTCATCTTGCCTGTACATCCTCAGACTTATACAATTGCCATATAACAGTTTGAATACAAAGTTTTCCAAAATGTTAATTTTACTGATGCACTTGCAAAGTCTCAAACCTTGTTTTCCTTTTGAGATCTGAGGTCCCTGTGTTAATAGTGGCAGTGATGCCCCCAACATGTTCCCTCCACCAAAAAGAACATAAATAAATATGTTTTAGTACATGTTTCTCTTTTCTTTGAGTGCAAGCTTTCACTAGTTTTGTTCTTTTGAGGTAATGTTTAGTCGACTTAGTCTTGAAAAAAACATACAAGGAATCCTCTTTTCCACATAATCTTGTCTGAACCTGTACCAGTGGTAACCCAGAGATGCACTGATTCATCTGCATTGAATATTTTTATCTTTTGTATGTTTGTCATGCTGAAATTATTGCAGATACTGTATTCTTTGTATTGTCCCACTCAAAGATGGTATCATCAAAACCAGTAGCATAGCTCGGGCAGGGTGAGAGGGGTAACTGCCTTGGGCACAAAGTGATGGGATGGTGTGATCAGCCAATCTGGATCTCTCTTTAATGCAATGCTGGCTGTATGTGTTGTTCTAGACTATAATAACTGCTTACTACATTGCAGCAAGCAGTTTGCTATAGTTTAAAGCTAAAAAAAGGAAATGTATTTATTTATTTTTAAACTAAAACTAAAACCTGAGCACTGTAGCACTCTGTGCAGGCAGGGTATAAACTATAAAAACTGCTTGCTACAGTTTAAAAATATTTTTTTGACTGAAACATGAGCACAGTAGCACTCCAAGGAAGCAGAGTACAAACTGCAGGAATTGTTTGCTACATTTGAAGCAAGCAGTTTGTCACAGTTTAAACTAAAATATTTTCTTTTTCTTTTTAATAAAATGTGTGGAAGGAGGGTAGTGGGAAGGGCAGAGAAATGTGACCTGAATGTTTGGGGTAGGAGGGAGTGGGAGGTGTTTTGTACATCTTGTCAAACGCTTGGTATGCCACTAGAAGGAATGAATATACATCGTTTTTATTGCTTTCCATGATGGATTCAGGGACCTGACCCAGAATGTACTTACAATTCCCTATCCATTAAGCCAGGCAGTGCTCAAAAATAGTCAGGGAGCAATTTTGCTTTATATCCAGACACATTTTATTACATAAAAGACAGATTCCTGCGATGGGGTAGAACTGTTATTAAACAAGTCAACAATATGTCGGCTTAGACACCAATTGTGAGCTGTCAATCACAGCAGCAAACACCTCAAATTACCTTTAGCACTGACAGCTAAAGCAGGGAAGTGTGAATGAGGAGGGGAGATGAACTGAAGGACTACAACTTAGGCATAATAAAATAAGGTAAATAATACACTTTGAAAAGCAGCAGCAGTGGGACACAATTAGAAGCACATGTCTGAGAGATGACCTAAAAGACAAACATGGTTAGTCACTGGACAACAAATAGCAATTAAACCTGAATGAGTGAAGGAAAAAACAAAACAGGATTTGACTAAAACAACATGGAAGGTTAACGGAGTGACAGAAGCTCCCCAGCTAAGACACCTGCATGATGTAATCTTCTAAAGCCACAAGTTGCACTGTGGGATACCAACAGTAGACTAAAAATAAAAAATCATATTAAACTGCTGGGCCCCTTGTGGTCATATTCTGGAACCACATATAAAGATAGTCAAAAAGTATATATTGTCCCAGAGTGCTGTTAAAATGCCAGAACCATAAAGTTATGAGGAAATAAACATGTTTTTCAGTCTTTGGGTACTGTTCTCATTTGAGCTGTGTTGAAGATTCTGTGCAACTAGTCAAAGTTAAAATTATTCATCCACAGAAGTTTTAATTATTATAATGATACTTATAGTAAAATTCATTTTTAGTACAATATAGATACCTGTTACTTTGAATGACTTATAAGGACCAAAAGAAAATATTTACAGTTGCAATTGCATCATTCCCTACTTTTTTATGACTGACAGAATCAAATACCTTAAAAACGTCATGTGATGCCATTTGACATTAATTCTGATAATAAAATCCAAAAGTGGCAAACCAAACCAGGTAAAAACAAGAAAGTCCACGGCCGGAGACCAAAAGTACTGTGGATAAAATACTTTTAATTCAAGAATAAAATCCAATTTCGACAAAAACAGGACATAGAATTGAATCAAGCGCTTTCACCCAGGCTCTCCCAGGCTTTATCAAGATAACTAACATAAGCTCAAGAGCTGCTTTATATACAGCCACTGGGCAATTCTAGATGAAATCAAGTAATTAATTGTTTAATCAAAATACTACTACCTTAAAGACATATGCCTTAATTCACTAACAATAAACAAATATAAACTAACAAATGTATTTCTACACAATTATAAAACCACAAAATTTTACTACATATTCAACATGCCCTAAAAATATTTTAAACACTTATAAAATACCTGTACAAACATGCTTAAATAAATAAATAACTAATTTGTGGTGTGGGCAACAATTATTACTATCAAAAATATACACCACCACTACTACAATCAGAAAATAAACCTAAAATATTTTTTATATATATATATATATATATATATATATATATATATATATATATAATGCCTTAGTTTAAAAAACTAGACCAATAATACATACTAAACAGGGTTTATTATTAAACTAAAACCTAAAATTATTTTATATTGCTCATATAGTGCTCTTACAAAGTACCTAATTTCTAATTCAAGGTTCTGCTATAAACAGATGAAGGCTTAAAGAATAAAAAATGGACTTTAAAAACAACATACTTTAGGATAACTTATCCCATCCCTACCTTTCATAATTTAGCCCTTCTTAATTTAAGTATACTACTTAAACTGATGGCATCATTAAGACCCGGGGGTTTCGAGGCATTAAGTTTTAACTGTCAAAGCAGTTCCCTATATTCCAGGGTCATCTCCCAATCACCTCCTCTTGGGTTAAATCTAACTTGTTCTAGCACAAGAAATTTTAAATCTATAGATTTGCAAACCAACGAGTGTTTATAAAATGCATTTGATTCTTTTTTTTTACTCACATCATAAAGATGTTCATACACCCTTTTATTCAATGTTCTTTCGGTTTTGCCAACCTGCCTGGGTGAAAGCACTTGATTCAATTCTATGTCCTGTTTTTGTCGAAATTGGATTTTATTCTTGAATTAAAAGTATTTTATCCACAGTACTTTTGGTCTCCGGCCGTGGACTTTCTTATTAATTCTGATAATAATTGCTTTAATGCCTTACTTTTTGCTCCATATATTTCTTTTATTATTAATACTTTCCAGCCACTACTACTCTTTTCTGTTCAATTTTCATAAACATTTTATAATCTACATAACTTGAAGCTATCACTCTAAATCATTCAAGTAGCTTGTTCTTCCTTTCTTCTAGATAGACCTTATTATGCTTTTAAATGGATGTTCTTATATAATATCTTCTTTTGCTATTCTATTTAAAACCTTAATGAGAATTTCCCTTTTTCATCACTCAACAATTTATAAAAAATAAAAAGCTATGTGATCCCTTCTAGCAACCATGCCCTTATTTAAAATCTTAGAAATTCATTTAGTTCATACACACTTATTTTACTATCTAACTTACCCAGCAGTATGAAACTTGACACTAGATGATGGTCACTGTTATGTGACACCTCAAAACCATGTTTAAAAATGGGAAAAAGTGGCTGCAGATGGATGGATGGATGGATGGATTTACTTCCGTTAACTTATTTTTCCTATATCCCAGTGTTCACCCTTTACATTTTTCTTCATATATTTTGGTTAAGTATCTTTCCCTTAACATATTATCTGCCCCTGATTTTTTGTACATCCTTCCATCTTTATCTTCCAACTTGCTCATAAACCCTAATCTGCTTTTACACTTAAACTTAATAAAGGAGACATTTTTCTTCTCCCATTCACTGCAAATTGTGTCTCTAGTTCTATTCCTAAGCTTTTCCTTATTTTCTCATAAAGCTGCAGTTCTTTATCATAGCTCCCTGCATATACTTAAATATTATCATATTATATGGGTTAAATATATTTTATGTTTATTTTTCTCTTTCTACATTCTTAATTTTTTTCCCAAAATGTATCATTGAAAGTGAGTAACCATTCTGTTTAATTGTAATACACCCTTCACATACCCATATATATCCCTTTAATAACTCATAAAAAGCTATGCCATTATCTCTGATGGTAAAAAAGAAATCTATTATGTATTTTTTAACTTTAGCAATATTTAACATTTCTGCAACTCAAAAAAAAATCCATACTGCTAAATTCACAGAAAACGTGTAATTTATGCCCATTCTTGTATTAAAAAAAGACTATATTTGTTGTAATTTTCCCTGTCAATTTTTAATTCCCCTATATTACATATTTATTTATACTTTGTTGCATCATTTTTCATTTACCATTTTAGACATTTCTCACAGACCAAAGTTTGCATTCTGTTCTTTGTTTTATTAAATTATGGTGAAATTCTCCTACTCCCATTTATGCCACAGCTGAAGTCCTTAATACAAGAGGAAAAACTTTTTTAAACAACTCCTTCCTGTCAGAAACATTAGTAGGAGCATACATGCCAACAAACGATCATTTACTTCTTCTTTTTGCACATCCAAAATGACTGCTATTCCTGTTTCTAGCACAGCAACATCTTTAACTTTTAGACTCTGCAAGCTCCTCCTGATCCGTGGTACTTTCTTCAGTATTAGTATTTATTTAGTCAGATCCTATTTCTTCTCCTTCTCATTGGACTTCATAGCTTTCCACAAAATCAAACTTATAAGTTGAGTTTGAATTACCATACTGTCAACATGGAACACATTTTTTTCTCAAATTTCCATTTTCCTGGCATTTATTACATCATCTTTTATCATACTGATTTATAAGATACCCTATTCTATATAAAAAGTAACAGGCCTTAGACAGCCCCATATAATGCAGAATGCCTGTGGGATTGCTATGAAAAATAATATTTGCTGATGTATAACATTCTTATTTTCACATTGCAAATCAACCTACCTTTCACACTGCAGAGTCAACATGTCTCTGTTATCAATCTTTTTTTCTTTATATTGAACACCATTTCATAAGAAACTTATAACTTCTGAAAGTATTAATGGTGATTGCATCAGTTCTAAATTACATATACATTCACTTTTATCCTTGTAATTATGCTTAACTGTTATATTAGGTCTTATTTGGAAGATTCAACATTCTGACTCTTGATAAACTCATTAACAAAATTGCAAGCTAATCCTGTGGTCTCAAAAGTTAAATCTGCAAAAATTTCCTTTCCCAACTCAATTATTGAGCTCAAATCTTTTGATGACATGCCACACAGCTTCACAACATTTCCCACCTATAAAGCATCAAATTTCGTCTTTACCTTTATATTGCAATCTTACAGGTGCCCACTTAAATGACCTATACGTTCTCCTGTTCCATTTACTTTTGGTTTTAGTCAGTGCAGTCTCCATGGCAACAAATGTACTCCATTCAGTTTCCTTTTGGCACCTTGGCATTGATGAAGTAGGCCTCTTTCTAGCATGTTCAAGTACTCCTTCCATTTTGACACAACATGTGCTCTTTATCAGCCACACCCCCTTCTCATGTCATGTGCAATAACACATTAGCCTTGGTTTTATCCTTTAATTCCATGTGCTATGCAGTTTCTTTCACATATGACTGCACTCTTTCTGTATCTGACAACGATTCTTTCAGTTAAACATTTGCAACAAACTCCCATCAATTGAGATACCATACTGCGGTGTTATAATAATGACACTATCTCCTTCTAATAAATCAACATATTTTACATTCTCTTTTAATTTTACTCCTTTTGCAAAACAACTCACATAGAATCCTCCTTCCTCTTAGAGTAGAATTTCCTCAGTGACCTGGTCAAATAACTCTCGGTCTGCCTGAATATGCATTTTGATTTTCTCTGAAATGTCTTTTGAGACTAACATGTCAGAAATGATAGCCTTAAATGATTTTTTCTAGGAGTTTGATATAGCCCAGCTTTGTAGTGTAACTAGTCAAGGTCACAACAATGACATAGGTGATCAAAATATATGGTGAACCATTTGAAAGGTTAACACTTGGATTGATGGCTTCTGAATTGTGGAGACTGAAAAAATGAGAAAACAAGCTTAAATATATTAAGTCTAAAACTGCCTTTTCTTGGAATATTTGTTTTCTTCAGAGGTTGGTATACATAAGATCGGGGTGGGGGCTTGCACTCCTTGATATTGAGAGGTGCAGGAAGGCATACTCTCCTGCAAAAAAAAAAAGTTTAGTATTGAAGAGCAATGTTCGATATTTGCTCTACACTTGTTTTTCTGTTTTTTTTTCCTTTGTTTTCAGACTGAGCATATTAAGTCCTGACATGTCAATAGGGAGATAAATTTAAGTAGGAAGATGAGGATTGCAGGATTGAAGTGGAGGACTGTGGGAGTGACCAGTCAATAATGACATCCCCTCCTTGTGGAAGTAGTCTTATCTCTGTGATAACACTACCTGACATATGCAGGTATCTGGCCCACAGCACTAGATTGGTGATTTGGGCCTGCTTTTGCCAAGTTTGTTATACTAACCTCTATTGTAAATGCACGGAACATGCTCGTGTAACTATATGGCATTGTGGGCCCATACTATGACATAATTGCATATTAAAGCCACCAGACAAATGTGCTTAAAATAACTAGAACTGTTCCTGAATTCCATCTTGGAAAGTTATTTATTTATTTATTCTGTTTGTTAGTTTTTTTTGTTTACCAGGGTAGTATGCTGATCACAATAAATCATTTGTAGGTACAGTACAAGTGAAGAAATTTGCAAAAAATAAAACAGAATAAATTCACAAACTTAGTGCTCACAAAAGCTAGATAATCTCATAGACAACTGATATACTATGTACATTTATTAATAGAGTAGAAAAACAAATCTAAAGTAATTTTAGTAGCAAATATGAGAGGGAAGCAGCAGATGAGAACGGTGGATCAAAGTAGAAGTGATGCAGGTCAGGAGGGAATTAGGTTATGTGCCTGATGAAAAAGCACTAGAAGTTAGATTTTTGACGGAGGTGTGTTTTGAAATGACTTCTAAGTGAAGCGGAAAGTACTGATGGAGTTTGGATGCAAGAAAAGAGAAGGAATGGCCAGTACAGTGCAGTTTGGTTTGAGGTGTCTCGTGTGAAGGAGTTAATTGGGAGAGGTTGTGGACATTATAGGAAGTAGATTTATTAAACAGTTTACCTACAAGAGAGGGAAGAAACCTGGTTGAAGTAGTTTGAAAAGAAGAGACACCAGAAGTAATTCAGCACTGTAGGAGACTGGTAGCCATTTGGATTTGGACAAGGTGATGCGGTGGTGAGCTGTGGGGGTGGGGGGTTGGAAATGAATTGGTAGATTTTGTTTTCAATGGACTGTAGAGTAGATGAGTCTTTTTTTAGGGGCTGTGGTTATGATGGTGAGCCTGTATTCAAGTTGAGCAAGGAGAACTCTTTTACCTTAGGGTTATCACCTGTCCCTTTTTAAGTGGGATAGTCCTTATTTAGGTAGTTGTGTTCTAACAAAATAGGAGGAAAGATGGCAAGTGTTCTGAGATTTTAGGGCAAAATTTATTTCATAAGTTTCTGATAATGGTTATGCAAATGGCTTATTTTGTATCAGAAACACATTATTAAATAAATAAAAAAAAAACAACATGAATAACTAAAGTTCTACAAAAATGAATTTATATTTAGGATAAATGTTAATTCTAGTCCTGTACAATGGTTGTAGGTATGGTTCATCCTGCAAAACCTCATATTTCAGTATAAAATGTCCCACTTTGAGCATTTGAAAAATTGGCAACATTATTTGACTATTGAGCTCTAACTTGTCTGGAGAAAAAGGGGGATATCTTACAGGACTTGAATAAAAGACAATTTTTCCTTTTGTTTTCAATGTGGCTTTGGAAGTTGAGTGACTGGCCTAGCCATAAACCTAAGTACTTGAAAAAGGATATGTTTGTTTCTATTGGGGAACCATTGAGATCTGTAATAGTAAGTTTTTTAGGAGTTTTTTCAGTTTTTGTGAGGTTCCAAACATCATATTTTTGGAAGGTTTAGAAGTAGCTTATGGTTGTTTAGCCAAGAATTACGTCAGTGGAAGCCAGAATGAAGCTGGGTTTGAAGAGTCAAATGTGAGGGACTGGATCAAAGAATACCTATGTTGTCTACATAAATATTGATAGGAAGTTCAAGGAGATCATTGAGTAGTTTGTTAATAAAGACTGAAAACAACAGTGAGGTGAGTATGGATCCCTGAATCACTACTCTGGTAGAGGGAGCTGGAGGTGACAGGGATGAGCCTGTTCTGACTCTGAAATATCTACTTGTCAAGAAATGTTGGAACCAGGTAACAGGCTGGTGCTAATCCTGAGTTATTGGAGGGAGTGAAGGAGTAGGAGGTGGTCAATAAGATCAAAAGCTTTGGCAAGGTTAGTGAAGAGAGTACCTGAAAGGTTTCCTTTAATCATGTTGAGGAGGATCTCATCTGTAAGTAAACATAGTGCTCTCATTGTGCTCCAGGCAGCCCAAAATCCATGATGTTTGAGCATGAGGTGTTGGTACTATTGGATGTTAAGTGAACAGCTGGTTGTAAAGTAGTTTTTCAAGTGTTTTTCCATGTGTAGAGAGGATGGAAATAGGGCAGATGTGAGAGGTATTTTCTGAATGAAGCTATTTGGGAAGGGGTTTATTCAGAGCAGTTTCCATATGTCTGGAATTGTATTTTGAATTAAGCAGAGATCATAAATATGTAGAAGAGGTGTGGTAAAGAAGTCATTACAGAGGGATATAAAACAAGCGAGTAGGTTACCTGCGCCAGGGCGGTTGGGTGAGTTGGGGGAGGGGGGAGTAGAGGTTGCAGTACTAGGGAGGTGGCTGAATTCTTTGAGAAAGTCAGAGGTTGAACATTGGCCTTGAGAGGTCTGGTTGGTGATAGGAGAGGAGATGGGATCAGTGGATTTTAGGTCTGTGAAAAGATTTACTTCCTGGCAGAAATGTTTGGGTTTGCCTAGCACAGCACGTTGTTTGTTTTTTAAAATAGTCAGTTTTGTGCCTGCATATGGCTTGCTTATTTGGGTTATGTAAAGAGGTAAAAGCAGTAAGATGTTCTGGTGAGGATTTTTGTCTCCATGAAGACCATACATTGACCTTAAGTTTAAGCAGAATTTTCAGTTCATTGGTTACTGGGGGCTTTTGTTGTATTTGAAAAGGTGCTGCATGACAAGAAAGAAGTTGTCTTGAAGTTGAAGGAGGGTATGTGTAAGAGCTATTGCAGCTGAGGTGGGGTACTGTATGTTGGTAATAGGAGATTAATTGAAAGTTACAGCTATGGAGGTAGGGAGTGACATAGTTTTGTGTCTCTTAAAAGTGGGAGAGCCCAGTCTGCAGTGGATAATGCCAGACTGCCAGAGCACTGGTCAGAGGGTAGTCCCTACCCCTGTTGGTACTGTCAGCCAGATCAACCAGTGAATCATGATGGGATATAAATCACCTCAGTGTCTGTTTGGATAACATCTTCCTCCAGCTGGGTCTCACCCTGGTGAGACTGGAGAGATCCTCATCATGGAGAATGAATGAATGGGGGGAGGTGATGGTCATTAGGCAAGGAGGCAAAAAATGTAGATATATTAAAACCTAAACCATCAAATGGGACAAGGCTGACAGCTGAGCTTTTCTAGTCTGAAAGAGATGTGAACTCCATCTTCTCAAGGATGGTGGCATCTGAGGTGGCTAGAATTTACTGGAGAAACGAGGCAAAGGAACCAAGATATTGGGAGCAAATACGTGTAAGACATACTCTGGTAGAGTTTTAGTTAAATCCAGAAAACAAGCAGCTGTTAAAAAGGATAATTAGTAGGACATATAAAATATTGAATGATAAGTATAAGAATCCATCAGAGGAGGTTAGAAAAGATTGGGAAGCAAGACTAGAAAAGCAATCTACAAGAAAACAATCTGAAGACATATGTATGGCTCCCAAGTATGCAACCAAGTCCAGAAGGTTTAGGATCTTTACTTGAAAGTATCTACTTAGGTATTTTTACACCCCAAGCAGACTTGAAAGGATTTTTCTTCAGGTAGATTGCAAATGTTGGAGATGTGATGGAGAAGAAAGAGGTAACAAGGAGCATATGTTTTGGGAATGTAATCAGTTGGCAGATTTTAAAAACTGAGCACAGAGTATTCTGTCAGCCATATTGTGTGACCAAATGGCTGTAAATAAGGAAATGATTCTTTTGAGCTGGGATACAGTATCTGACTTTCTTAGACATAGTAAAGCCTTAATTCTGTTTGATGCCAAAAAAGCAATTACAAGAAAATGGAAATCAAAGTGTACATCAACTCTATTTCAGGTGCTGAATATTCTAAAAGATATAAACGAACTGGAAGAGGGATCTTTAGAAAAGGGAAGGAGCAAATGACATAAAATAAATGGAAACTGTTAAAATTGTTTACTATTGAATACTCAAAGTCACTACTGCCGACTGCCATACGTTCGAAAGTCAATTTTCCAATGGGAAGAATGCCGATTCAAAATTCATTGACTACACTACAGCGAATGGGTGGTGTAGTTTGAGGATCTGAGTATAGCACTGTGCACTGAAATCGTAGTTCAATGAGGAACAGGGAATTAGCCCATTTCCTCACTGTAATGTCATCTTGAAGTTGGTATATATAATTTGCAGGGTGTGTGTGGGGTACCGTTGACTATGGAATGTCACAGCACGTTAAGGTTCATAGCATGGCTGACTGACATCACCTCCTACTATGTCAAATATATCAAACTATGGGTGTTGATGTATTCAGTTTAGACTTGGTTGCAATTTTGCTGTTTTGGATTCAGAATTTTGGGTCGACCTCCCAAACCCCCTGCTAATTAAATATACCAACTCTGAGATCGCACTACGGAGAGGAAAATGGTAACTATACTATTCCTTGTTTCACGGTAATCTCTGTTTAAACAGTTTGAACTTTCAAAACATTGATCTTATAGTCTCAAACATAAGAAAGTCGACATTTTGAAAGTTCAAAATTTAGAAGTAGACCCATATCGATATATAGATATACAGATATATATATATATATATATATATATATATATATATATATATAATATATATATATATATATATATATATATATATATATATCACACACACACACACACACACACATATTCATATATATATATATATATATATATATATATATATATATATATATATAAAAGCACTTTACTATCTCAAAATACTGAAATATTGAATTTCATTATCTCAAGACGAAAGTGCCGAAAGTGCAGTTGAGCAAAACTGCACTTGATCGAATTCGAAGTCTTGAATTCACAGTTGTGGTTGCACAGTACATGGGATTTGCAGTGTTTGTAAGGTGCAGTGTGCTGTGGGATATGGTTTGCCTACTGTTGTGTGGATATATGTGGATTTTCAGGTAACTGCTCTTTTTTTAAGGGTTTTGGGTAGAGATTTGAGTGTATGTGAGTGTGTTGGGAAGTTTTAGGTGTAGATTAGGGCAGGTAGGTTTGAGTGTGGGTGTGTAAGTGTTGAGAGTGGTGGTGTTTGTATGTTTCTGGTGTGTGTTTGTGCAAAGGGAATACAGAGTATGTAGTGGTGGGTTTAGTGTCTTTGTCTTTTTAGTGCACCCAAGGACCGGACCTGGGGGGTGTGGGGGTGCAGGGGGGCTTGCCCCCCTGCTTATATGTAGGGTAGGTGTGTGTATTTGTGTTGTGTTTGTGTGTGTTTTGTTGGTTTGTTGTTGTGTGGGGAGGAAGGTATATGGATGTTTGTTTGTGTGGTGGAGGGTGTATTTAAAAGTTGCAATTCTGAATTTCCCGCTTTTGGGGTTTCGATATTGTGAATGTTCGGCTTTATAGTCTCGAGATACTGAAGTTCGAGATTTCAGTATTTCACAATTATAAAGTGAATATATATATATATATATATATATATATATATATATATATATATATATATATATATATATATAAAATATACACAAAATATACACACATACACATATATATATATATATATATATATATATATAAAAAATATACACATACATATATATATATATATATATATATATATATATATATATATATATATATATATATATACACACACACACATATATATATATATATATATATATATATATATATTATATATATATAATATGTGTGTGTGTGTGTGTGTGTGTGTGTGTGTGTGTGTGTGTGTGTGTGTGTGTGTATGTATATACTTTCAGTTTTGTCTCATAGGTTCATAGGTTGGTACTAGGCTATTGGCCCTAGGGCCTATATAAGCCTAGCCAAAAAGGTACCCTGGCTTTTGCCACCCAAGAAAATTATTTTCCTGTGCCCCTGTCAAGCAGAGCCACAGAAGTGATCCCCGGGGTGGATTTCCTATCTCCCAGCCAATCATTTGAGACGGTCTGCATAGGGCATCTGTTTGAGGCCAGTAATCCTCTTTGTGATGTATTTCTGCAGCCTTTCCAGTTGTTGTAGATGTCTTGTGAGGTACATACCAAAAGGGGCATTGTACTCTATAATGGGTCTAATGTGTGAGAAGTAGAGGGGAACAATGACCTCTTTTTTCCTGGATGAGAAACCTTTTGTGATGAGGTGTACCACATAGAAGGATTTCCTGACTACTGTGGTGATGTGATTATCAAAGGAGAGACTACTGTCCACCTGTGTCCCAAGATCTCTTATCACACTTTCGGTGTTAAGTAGACTATCACCTACCTATGTGGTAGTTCATAGGTACAGAGTTTTTACCAAAAGGGACAACAATGCACTTTTTGGCATTGAGCTTGAGGCCATGGCTTTGACGCCAGGTATCTGTCTCAGTAAGGCCCTTTTGTAGGATGTCCACATTGTTAGGAGTTTTGATTATGGCTCATAGTTTGTAGTCATCTATAAGCTATGACTATCCAAAGAAATGGATGTCATCACTACATTAAAGTTGAGTTAGAGAAACAGCATAAATCTTTTATTTATAAAAAGACTCATATCTAACTGGTTACTTTCAGCCCATCTGTTCAAACATCTTCAGCCAGTTGAGACACTCTGACCTAGAATCTAATATAAGCAGTTTCTGCTAGCCAAACAGGATCAGTGTCTCATTCCTAAAATGTTTGGGGGTCTGAGGAATTAAGCTGCTGAGACTAAAACTGGTACATCTATATACTTCAAATTTAATTCTTTCTCTACTATTAACAGATTAAAAACATCTAATTATGGAGGCACTTTGGGTAGTAAGGCCATAATCTGCAGTGGATATATGGTGGCAGTTGTAACCTCTTTGGCTATAATTATGTTTATCAATGGCCACAGTGCATTCCTCCTCTAAATATAACAGTAAACAATTATTATCTCAGTGGATGGATACTGATAGACACTAATTCAGGCTAGCCCAAGTTAGTCTATGTACCCTATTTTGTCAGTATAAGAAAGAAAATATTATGACAGAGAGCACAGGTCACAGAGAGAGAGGCATGATCTGGGCTGTTATAAATGATGTGCTCTATCAGTATGGAGCTTCTTGCTCCCATTTAGGGGAAGGGTAGAATCAGGTTAAGACAAACTCTTCATGCTCTGCCTTTCACACTTTTTCTTAGCCCTGGACACATAGGTTGTTAACACTTTGTTTATTCTCTTGGTAAAGCAATTCTAATTTCAGTTTTTAAGTGTGGGCAAGGAAAACCTACATCTGAAACTGGGCTGCTTGCAGGCATCATTCATAAATAATCATAAATAAAATAAAATAAATAAAATAATCATTCATTCATTCCAATAACAACTACTGTGTTACAATAGCAGAGCTGCTATTTGTGTTCTGCCATGAAGAAACTGAGCTCCAGATTGAGCAGATAGCTCTGATCACTTGGAATGCTCAATAATCCAAAGTCTTTGCTGTTTATGTCTGGCTGAAATTCCACTGAAGTATTAGGCTTTATTATGCCAAAGCTGCGGAGAGCAATTTCAGCAGCCATGGAGTCTGGCAAATTTGGAACAAATTTACTGAGGTATTGGTGAGATGTCAGATATTTAGGATGTTGTAAGTTCCCAAAAACAGACTACTACAGTTGATAACATTTAACTTTATTAGTATTCCTCATATGAAGTTTTTCATTTAAGGTATGGTTACTTCTATTTTGTATCTTATTCTTGTATCACATTTGTTTTAAGTTTTCTGTTCTGTTTGAGTTTTAAAAGGTCTTGGCTAGGGTCAGTTAGAAAAGTGAGAAAAACTTTCCTTTGCAAACAGTGAATAAGATCAGGTAATTAGTGGTAGGAGCTGAGAGAGAGCGTTCCTCATTTAGCTAGAAATATCTCTATTTAGCTGGAGTGTTTGGTTTGCTTGCAGAGTCTGCCTGAATATTGCTGATCTCTGTCTGCATTTTATTTTTTCACCAACCAGCCCAACTGTTGTTATAGTCTTAAACTTGGTGGCTTTTGTGCTTCCTGCCCCTACTATAAATGTGATGTTGGACACACCCCCAGTCCCATCAAACTGGCTCATTCTACTGAGTATGGAAAGATTAGTTGGGAAGACCCACATCATTAGTTCCTTAACCTTGAATTATCCTCTGTTTCCTCCTTTCCCACTTAACTTAAAAAACACTCTATTCGGCTGCTTTTTCTGCATTTGTTTTCTTCTTACTTTATTATTTTATTTTGATTTTGCTGCTTGATCTTAAAAGTGTTCATAGGTTCATAGGTTCATACTAGGCTATCTGCCCTGGGGCAATTATAAGCCTAGCCCGATTCTGTATGGCTTACGCCACCCCTTGATTTGAGTATACTGTGCCCTTTTTAAGGTTTAGTTTACTGTGCCTCTGTCTAATAGTGACATGGGAGTAATCCCTGGGACAAACCTACAATCCCCCATCCACCTATCGAGATTCCTCTTGAAGAGATTCAGTGAGGAGCTCTGCCTCACATGAACTGGAATTCTATTCCAGAGTGAAGGGAGCCTCTGGGTTATGAACCTGTCCCTCCAGCAAGTTCTATTTATTTCTGTGCTGAGGTTCAAGTCCCTCGAGTGTGTGGCTCTAAGGGATTTAGATTTACTGAGGTGGAGCATGTCCATTAATTCTGGATTTGACATAGCTTTGTATGTCAGGCATAGATCGCCTTGAAGTAGGTGGTATGCAACTGAGTAGAGCTGGAGTTTTTTTAACCGAGCAGCATATGACATCTGTTTGAGACCCTTGATCCTCTTGGTGAGATACTTTTGGGGTCTTTCTAATTGCTGCAGGTGTCGGGTAAGGTACATCCAAAAGGGGCATTGTATTCTATGATGTGCCTGATGAGGGATGAATAAAGGGGCACGATTACCTCTCTTGATCTAGATGTGAAACCCTTCGTGATGAGGTGGGCTATGTAGAAGGTCTTTCTAACCACTTTGGCAATGTGGTTTTCAAAGGAGAGATTGCTATCAACTTGGGTCCCCAGGTCCCTAATAACTTTCTCTGTACTTAATGGGTTTCCACCTATGTGGTAATTTGTGGGCACATTGTTTTTGCCAAAGGGTATGACTATACATTTTTGGCATTTAGCTTTAAACCATGGCGCTAGCACCAGTTATCTGTCTCTGTGAGACCTTTTGAAGGATGTTTGTGTCAGCTGGAGAGTTGATTATGGCGCCCAGTTTGCAGTCATCTGTGAACTTGGTGAGCCATAGTCCTCCCACGTTTGCCTGTACCTCGGAAAAGTATATACTGAACAAGAGTGGTCCCAGGACAGAACCCTGTGGGATGCCACTTGTGACCGGTTTCGAGTCTGACATGGCTCCAGCAACTCTCACTCTGTGGGTTCTGTCTTTGAGCCAGTTTGCAACCCATATTGTGACATAGGGGTTTATATTTAAGCTGGATAGCTTATCTATGATGCCCGAGTGGGGTATTGTGTCAAATGCCTTTGCAAGGTCCAGATTGGCTTTGGGGACTACCTTCCCTTCATCTATGGCTTTGGTGACTGTTTCGAAGAAGTCAACCAGGTTCAAAAGGCAGGATCTGCCCTTGACAAAGCCGAACTGGGTAGGATCTAGTGTCTGTAGGTCCCCAATGTCTTTGTTTATGAGCGCCATGATGATCCTCTCCATAGCCTTGCAGACTAAGCTAGTCAGGCTTATGGGGTGATAGTTTCCAGGGTCCGTAGAGGCTCCGCCTTTGTAGAGTGGGACCACTGTTGCTGTACGCCATTCTGTGGGCACATATCCTGTAGTGAGGCTGAGATTGTATAGCTGTTTTATTTGCGGGATTAGTTCCTCTTGGAGTTCATGTAGGATGCAACCTGGGATGCCATCTGGTCCCATGGAAGCAGTGTTTTTTGCTTTGGAGAGGGCAGTCTTCACCTGAGCATCAGAGATGCTTGGGAGGCAGCCCTCTGCCGGGATAGATACTTGCTCTTTTGGGGGGGGGGTGGAGAAGTTTGCACTGAACCTGTCTGCCAGGATATTGGTGATGTCTGTGGGTTCAGTGTATTTTTTGTCATTTAGAATCAACTCAGAACAAGTCTGGGAGTTGCATCCCAGGTTTCTAACATAACTGAAAAAAGCCTTGTGATTGTCTTTGGTGTCCTGTGCAATTTTTCTCTCGAAGCTGGCCTTGGAGGATTTTATGAGGGATCGTAATTTTTTGCTAGTACTGATCAGAGATGCCTTCCCTATTAGGGATTTTGCTCTGTCATGTAGTAGCTTCTTCCTTCTGTTGTACAGTTTATTTATGGCAGGGGTCCACCAGACTGGATGCCTGCCTTTGGATGATTGGGTCTCGGTTTTGTTTGGGATAGCATGATCCATGCATTCCTGGAGATGTCCGTAGAATGCGTTTATATAGGATTCTGCAGTTTGGGCCGTAGTTTCCACTGGCCCTGGGGCCTTGAAGGATTCCACTTCAGTTTTGAGAAGTGAGAAGTTCGCTTTTGAGAAGTTTTTCACTGTGGTTTTCTGGGCTGGGGGTGAGGTCGGGATGTGGACATCCAGTGAAATTAATTTATGGTCTGATCTTACCAATGAGGGATATACTTCTGGTGTGGAGCACAGAGTCCCCATGTTGGTAATGATCAGGTCTAGTATGTTGTCCCCTCTTGTGGGAGTGGTGACTAGTTGTTCCATAGCATTTGAGTTTATAATTTCCAGGAACCTTTGGGCTAAGGTGCTGGGGCTTGAGTAGTGCTCCCAGTCAATGTTTGGATAGTTGAAGTCGCCCAATATAATGGTGTTCAGAGAGATCTTCATGTTCTCCAATGTTTTCAGGAAAGCCGAGTGGGATTCCTGACTTTGAGAGGGTGGTCTGTAGGATGCTATAAACTGAAAAGCAGTCTTGCCCACTGTTAGCTGCACGTGGATGGTCTCCGATACTTCGTGCAATGCCACTAACCTGGAGGTGTGGATATCCTTGATAAATATGGAAACTCCCCCTCCTTTTGTGGTTCGGTCCGGGTTTTGGGGCCAAAAAGCATGATATGAGGTATAGCCTGGTAGTGCTGGGGTGCTCTCTGGAGCCTTGAACCAGGTTTCTGTCACTGCACAGATATCGGTGTTCTCCATACTGAGGAGAGCTTCAAGTGCGTACATCTTGAGGTTAAGACTTCTGGCGTTTAGCAGCATTACCCTTAGTTTCTTGTTCCTTGTGCTGTCTATGGGGGTGGGTTTGACTTTTGAGCCTTGCCTAAAAAAGGCACTATGGGGGTGGCAAGGGCCTTTGCCAATATCCGAAAGCCCAGTGGTGACAGGTGCAAGCCATCCCTAGCAAAGCAACGTGGCTTGTTGAGCATGTCATCCCAGGGTGACAGACACTGGATCCCCTTTGAATGACAGCAAAATTTTAGCCAATTGTTAAAATCGATCATTTTGTCTTTTAACTGTGGCATCATTCTAGGTGAGGGTAAGATGCTGCTCAAGGTCAGGGTCATACCAGCCTGGGCTACATGATCAGAGAGCTCCTCTATGTCTCTTTTCATGTAGTCCAGGGAGGTATGTCTCAGGTCATTCACACCAGCATGTACAATGATTGAGTCATATTTGTATTTGCTTTGGAGTGACCTGAGTGCTTGCGTTATGTGGCGGATCCTAGCACCCGACAGGCAGCTCACCGTGACCTTCTCTTTATTCAGCCTGGTGAGCGGGACGTCAGTGTGTCTGACAATAGAGTTACCTATTACAAGAGTATCAGGTGTGTTTTTCAGCCTTAAGGGCTGTGGCTGCTTGGCACACTGACTTTGTGGGTTATGTGTTGTGTGTGTTTTGTTTTGAGGTAGCGTTTGCTTGGATGTCTGCTTTGGAGGTCTCTGTTGCTTAGGTAGATTTTTATTTAGAGCCTCCGAGTATGTTTTTGTGTATTTATGTGTTTGGTTCACTGATGTGGTGGGACCATGTGATACTGGAATTGTGTTGTGTGAGGTTACCTTCTCCTCCTGATTGGTTACACCAGTTTTGAGATGAGAGAGCTCAGCCTCCAGTTTGGCTAAATAGTTGCATCTCTCACATATATTTGAACCTGTTTGGAGGAGGAGAGGGTTGTCCGTGTACATGAGACAGTTGTAACATTGTGACACACTAACCCACGCACGTTCAAGCTTGCACGGCCCAACAGCAGAACAGGAACAAACAAGAGCCAGCAACAGGTTCCCAAAGGCTTTAATGAAGTAAAATAGTGTCAAAGACACAAACACTCTCCAAACAGAAATAACCTCAAACTAGTTTCGGTATAGTACCTTCTTCAGTGAGGATAACAACCATAATAATTCCATAGGACATGCTCCTTATATATACATAAATAATTAATCAACCAATGACCAAATGGTTACCAATTAGTTACAAAATCAGATTTAAAGACATGCATCACACTGAAACCTAACTAATAAGTAGGAGTTCATAAATGCACAAACAGTGCATGAATAATACAGTTTAGACAAAAATATAAATGTCAATGACAATAATATAAGGCTAAGATGTGGTGTTAAATAACTGATAAGTATATATATATTATTAATATATATATAAATATATTACAAATGGTCATTCAAACCTGGAGAAAAAAGAGCTCCCAGGTGAATGATCCAGTATTTCTCTTTCATGCTTAGGACACTCTGCCAACCAGTCTGGTTGGACCTATTACCCTGTACTTGATACTTATCAGTTATTTAACACCACATCTTAGCCTTATATTATTGTCATTGACATTTATATTTTTGTCTAAACTGTATTATTCATGCACTGTTTGTGCATTTATGAACTCCTACTTATTAGTTAGGTTTCAGTGTGATGCATGTCTTTAAATCTGATTTTGTAACTAATTGGTAACCATTTGGTCATTGGTTGATTAATTATTTATGTATATATAAGGAGCATGTCCTATGGAATTATTATGGTTGTTATCCTCACTGAAGAAGGTACTATACCGAAACTAGTTTGAGGTTATTTCTGTTTGGAGAGTGTTTGTGTCTTTGACACTATTTTACTTCATTAAAGCCTTTGGGAACCTGTTGCTGGCTCTTGTTTGTTACAGTTGTAACATTGCCTCAAAATTCACAGATTCACCAGCTGGACTGGAGAGGAAACCATTGACTGACCTTTGGACATGCTAGAGTAATATAGGGAAACTGAATTTAACATGGACCAATAGAGGACAGGGTAATCGTAGAGAGTATAAGAGTAAGTAGTGCTTATGGTTTAATAGTGCTAACTTGTAGGATTACTTAATTGGACCAGTGAAGGGCCTTAGAATGAGAATATGGTGTTTAAATTGAGAGATAGAGCAGTTCTAAGGGAAAAAGTGAAGAGCAGACTTTGTGGAGCCAGGAATAGTTTAAACCCAATTAGGTGGCGCTGCCCGCTGTTGCGCTATGCACAAAAACCCACAAAACCACACAAAAGAGGGTTTTAAGAGAGGAAGATGAAGGGGTTTTGGAACTGACCCAAAATGGCCAATAAAACTATAGTTTCAAGTCAGTAACCACTCCCACAGGGGAAGGCAGGCTGCTCAATGTTTTTCACTGCCACTGATCAACAGAGAGACTTCCCTTTAGCCCAAGCAAAAAATGGCCTCACAGAAACTTACAAACAGTTCAAGAACAGCAAGCCTGTAACTGAACTTTTTTAAATCTCAGAAAAGTGGGAAAAAAGCAAGATTTGTTTTGTTTTTTTGTTTTTTCAGAGATAGCAGAGGTTCACAAGTATCAACAAGTTATAACAGTGCAGTAAATAACCCCACACAAGAGTGCTAGGCCAAAGACAGATAAAATGTAAGTTTTGAGAAAAAAATGATTTTAAAAATAAGTGCAAACAGGAAATTCAGTAAACAGCTCTAGGTTGTGCTCTAAATACAGTTACTAATGCAGAAATCAAGTTTAACAAGCCAGAAAATGCTCAAAATAGGCGGCTATGCAGAAAAACTTAGCAAATAAACAGAGGAAAAATACTTAAAATCTCAAAAGTGGCTCATTTCTTCTCTCAGCATTTTCTGCTCTTGGTGGGTGCTTCACCTACAGGCAACAAGCCTGAAAAGACACCAAAACCACGAGGCAACCAGGTTTTAAGAGAGGAAGATAAAGGAGTTTTGGAATTGACCCAAAATGGCCAATAAAACTACAGTTTCAAGTCAGTAACCTCTCCCACAGGGGCAGGCAGGCAGCTCAATTCAATTGCATTTATTCTGCTCCATTTATTACTGCTTGTCAGTAGCCTGATTAAATTCTAACTGTTATTCTAAGCCTCTTAATTTTGATTTAAGCACTTGGGCTTCAGGCCAGTTGCTTTACATTAAGAAGGTTTGCAGTCTACACTCTTATGGTAGGAGAGGTAGCTTACCCCCTTCAAAGCTGGGAATTGCTGGTTGAAGGCTTAGTGTATCTGTTATTCTACAAGTGTTTTGTTTCTGGTTTAAGCACTTAAGCTTCATGCCAGTTATTTTACATTAAGAAAGTTTGTGGTCTGTAGTCTTGTGAGAGGAGAGGGTAGCCTCTGCCCTTCTGAGCTGGGAGTTGCTGGTTGAAGGCTTATTGTGCGTGCTTATTTGAACTGATTTTTAATACACTTTTTTTACTTTGATTGCTGTAGAATAGACTAGATTCAGACCTGCTGAATCTTGTTCTGTTTGTATAACTTGAGCACTAAACTGGGCTATCTTTTGTTGCAGAGGGTTTCACTACACCCTAGAGGCAGGAATGTGCAGTTAGAACTCATCTGACTGAAGGTTTCTGGAACAGGACTCCGTTTTGAGCATTTTATTGGTTAATTTATTTTAATCTAGTTTGCTGCATAAGCATCGTGTTTGGGTGGGTTCGCTCTTGTTTTAGCAAAGCTCCACAGAGTTTGGTGACCAACTACTGCTCTGCTGTACTATTCTGATCATTCCAACACATCTGCTGATCTCTGCAAAATTTAAGTAGACTTTTTCACTATATATTACACTTTTGAAATGCATTTTACCATATCACTGCTTATTTCAACTGTTTTTTCTGAAATTGTTGCACTTTGCTTGCTGTAGAATAGATTAGATTCAGAGCTGATGAGCTGCGCATTTTGCCCTGGGCCTCCACTGAAATTCGGCTCTGTCCTAGTCGAACTTTCCGAGTCAACAAATGTTAAATAAATAAAACAAATAAATAAACACATAAACCTATATATGCAGAGGTCCTTACCATAAGCTTACCTAAACAGACCAAACACAAATACAAGTATGATTAACATAATACATTCTCTGCAGAACACAGTGCACATAATATATCACACACCAGTGGCTCACCAGTCAAGCCCCTAAGGCATAACACAAAAACAAACATTTTAGTCATAGGCCACTCAATTCAGAGACACACAAATGTCCCTCTCTCCAGACTGGATAAGGAAAATGTCACAGCCAGCTGTCTGTCAGGTTCCAGGATCTGTCACATCACATTCAAGTCTTTCAACAACAGGTACTTTTATGACTCCGTCATAGTTCATGTTGGTGTGAATGACTTGAGATGTACCTCACTGGACTAAATGAAGAGAGACATGACTGAGTTCTCTGATTATGTGTCTCAGGTAGGTATATCCCTAGCCTTAAGCAGCATTTTCCCTTCACATAGGATGAATCCTCAGTACAAACAAAAAAAGATTTACTTCAGCAATTGGCTTAGTTCCTGGTGTCATTCAAAGGGGATCCAGTATCTGTCAGCTTGGGATGACATGGTCTACAGACCTCTGTGCTTTGCCAGAGATGATCTTCATCTATCACCCTAAAATTCTGTTTACTGGCTAAGGCTCTTACCACCCCCACAGTGCCTTTTTAGGCAATTCCACAAGAACCAAATTCCCAAAGTAAAAATACCTTCTAAAAACAACCTCAAAGTTATGCTGCTAAATGCTAGTAGTCTAAACCAGAAACTACACTCACTGGAAGCAGTCTTCTCCTTGGAAGATGCTGACATTTGTGCAGTCACTGAGACCTAGTTTAAGGCTGTGGAGAGCACCCCAGCTATACCAGTTTATATTTCCTTCCAGACATTCAGACCATTAACTGAAGGTGTGAGAAGTAAAGGAAGTGGCATCAGTATTCATTAAAGATAAATATACTTCTACATTGGTTAAACAGCATGATTCCCTTAAATTACATCAGGTGCAATTGACTGTAGGTAAGACCCCTCCTTAGCTCATTGCCTATTATAGGACCCCCTCAGCCTACTAGGATCTACTTGAGTCAATCAAGATGCATCTAAACACCCTAGATTTGGGTGATTTTAATTACCCATTGATTGACTGGGTAAATTATGTGTGTTCTAAGTCACTTGCCCAAAGATTTCTGGACTTTGTTAACTCCAATGCCCTGGACCAGCTAGTTGAAACACCCACAAGGGGCTCAAACATCCTGGATCTGGTGTTCATCAACATGGGGGACCAGTGCATCACCCCCAGTGTGTAGCTATCCCTGGAGAGATCTGACCACAAATCAGTCTCGTTATAAGCAACTATAACACAAGACCCCATTAGCAGCAACTAGACTAAAAAAACTCCTCCAAGGCAACCTCTTACATGACAGCATCAATAGCTTCATAGACCCTCCTCACTGATGGAACAGACACCTATACTGAGTTATACACCAACGCTTTATACAAGAACCTATATGATTGTATTGACTCTGCTATACTTGATAGAACCAAAGCAAGATCTTCAAGGAAAAACAATCTGCCTGATGGACAACTGCTATCAATAGGTTATACAATAGGAGACCGAAATTGCTGTCTAAGAGTAGGAAGGGACAGTCTCAAAACTGGAAGCACTCCCTCCTAAACTTAAACAGCAAATACTACTCCTAATGAAGTCCTGTAAAGCTAACTATGATCCAAATGACCTTCCCTAACTAAGGATAACCAAAAGGCATTCTTTAGTTACATCCATAACCTCAAAGGTAATGCCCATATTTGTGCTGAACTCATAGTTAATGGTACTACATGTACAGAACCTGTGGATATTACAAACCTGCTGGCTGACAGGTTCAGTGAAAACTTCACTACCCTGTCCCCACCACATGTACCCCAAAGCATCCCTAATACCTGTCCCCCACCTAGTATATCCAAGGAGCAGGTCTTAAATTCAGACTCCAAGGCCAAAAACAGACTCTGTGGGATCAGACAACATCCCAGGCTGTGTTCTACATGGGTTAAAGCAGAAATTAACATCACCATTGGACACACTTTTCAATCACACCCTAAGCACTGGCTTTGTTCCAGTGGAATGGCAGACAGCTAGGATCATCCCTTTCACAAAGGGGGTGCATCCACAGACCCTGGGAACTATAGACCCATTGGCCTGACCAGCCTTATCTGCAAGGCCATGGGATGAATCATCACAGACCTTATTAACAAAGATATAGAAAATCTCAAAACACTTGACCCCACACAGTTTGACTTTGTCAAGGTGAGAATTTGCCATTTAAACTTGGTGGACTTCTTCAAGGCAGTCACCAAAGCCCTAGACTAGGGCAAATCTGTGCATACGGCCTACCTAGACTTAGCCAAGGCCTTTGACAGAATCCCTCACTCAGCTGGGTATCAACTTATACATTGTCAGGTGAGTTGCAAGCTGGATCACTGATAGAACTCATACGGTCAAAATAGGGGACTCCAACTCCTCCATCAGACCCATATCCAGTGGTGTATTACAGGGATTGGTTTTGGGACTGTTACTCTATGGAATCTAGTAGTCTGAAGTACAGGCTATAGCTAAAGGACTGTGGCTGACAAAGTTTGATGACTACTTTCTCATAAGTTTCTCATAAGAAAGGATATTACCTCCAGAAAAAAAGAGGTTATAATCCCCCTGTACTCTTCCCTCATCAGGCCAATAACAGAGTACATTGCTTCCTTTGGTATGTTCATTTTCAACCACCTGCAGCAACTGGAGACACCACAAAGGTTCCTTGCAAAGAAAATTCAGGGTCTTCAAGATCTGTCTTATGCGGATAGGCTGACATCATTGTCACTTTACTCTGTGTCATACAGACTGCTCAGAGGTGATTTGTACCTTGCATATAGAGCAATCTCTGATGCAGCTTTAATGGAAATGCTGTACATTTGCAAGTTAAATGGCACACAGGTCACTTGCTCAAAGAACCTTAACCTAGTATGTGACATCAACAGAACTTGCTGGAGAGACAGATTTATCTCACAGAATTTACCCCATCTTTGGAACAAGTTTCCTATTCATGTTAAACAAAGTCCCTCATTGGGCCTATTTAAGCATAATCTGAATGACTGACTTGTAACTGGAAATTCACTCCAGGTGTTCCACCTGTGTCCCTCTTGGACAGGGGCAATTGGTGCTGATTTTAGTGTTTGCTTGAACCAAATACCCTTGGGAACATGGGTTGAACTTGGCTAGGCTTGTAAGAGCCATTAGCCTAGTAACCTCTTATGATCCTATGATTTTATGATTATTTATTCATTCATTCATTCATTCATTCATTCATTCATTCATTTATCCATTTATATCACCAGGAAACACACAAGGAATTCTGGTTAGATTTCTACTACTGAAAATATAACTCACCCTACTGGTTTCGACAAGTCCCTTCATTCAGTTGTTAGGTAGTATAATTTGTGCTAGTTCCACAGAAGAATGGAGCCTTGACTGTAATACAGGCACCCAGAGTTCTTTTAGCAGGCCCAGCATGGGAGGAACCAGGCAGAGAGGGAGAGGACTGAAAGGGTATAACCTTCTTGCTTGTCCTGTGGGGAAAGAGGGCAGTGTTCTGGGTGTTTGAGGAGGCCAGAAAGAAGTGCAAACTCCCAAGTGGAGAGTGGGGAAAGCACTTCCCATGCTTCAAAATTGGGGATGGGGGTGCCTGCTGGCAATGACCTTTGTGGAAGTAAGGTATGACTAGCACAATTGCCCTTTGTATAGCTCCTGTCCACTGCTAAGCCAGGCTTCTGCAGGGAGATAAAGCAATATAAGGCTAAAACCCTCAAACCATCCTTAATGGCTTTCTGAATGCTGCCCCTTTCTCAGTCGATCCTCACCCCAGTGATGAGGCTGACAATTGACAGACAGTGAGGATCAAAGAGTGAAGAAAAAAATCGTTTGTGTCAGTCCCAAAACCTGAAGCAAAAAGGAAAAAAAAACACCACTTGGAAATAAGATTTTTATTAGCTATCTTCACTGCAGCGTGCAGTTTACTATTCTTTGTAGTGCACTGATATTTGTAAGTTCAGCTAGAGCTAGAAGCAGGCTAACAATTAACTCCAGCAGCCTTCTCTATGATATCACCTGCAAACTGGAGAACGTTGTCCTTTATACTAATGAGATCAAATAAAACAAGTTTAATCAAGGAATAGTCTACAAATATGTTCTACTGTATAGTCTGACTTGCCCAATTCTTATTTTGTCCCTGCATTCAGCCAGAATTTTAGTATACAAGCAGTATTTGTGACATAAAAAATACAATTTAATAAATTTAGTCAATGCCTGTTAACCTATTCATGGGATTCTGCAAGATTTTAAATAAAATTAAAATAAAAGTTCATGTCTGTTGGTCTCATACCATTCACAGGTGGCGCACAATAAGTATAAGGATGAACGAACAGGTTGTTCAAAACATATAATATCTGTTATGAGAAGCAGTTTACATCCAGATTGGAGCTTCTAAAATAAGGCATTTTATTTATTTGTATTTGTTTTCCAGGGTAGAACACTGATCTCCATGGACCTTTCTCAGACTCAGCCCGGGAGCAGTCTGGTTACATGACTTGCTGAGAATCGCACACTTAGGCAATGGCAGTTGAGAAAATCAAACATCGCACTCCTGGACAACAAGAAACAGATTGTTAATAGTTTTTTAATCCTCTAAGCAAACTGCCTAACAATTCATTGGCATTCTGTCCAGTAAATTTATATTTTGCATTCACTCCAACTGTTGGAGCTATAGTTTGATAACGTAGATTTTAAACCTCTCATGACTCTGCCTGAAACACTGATTCATATTGTAGTTATATATATATGTTAAAGATCACTTTTTCTGTGAGCTTCTAAAATGCTGATAGTATATTTATTACCAGCCTCTTTATACTGCATTTTTGAGCAGAGGCAAGGTACATGACTCTCACTATCTCTCTAGCCATAGCCCAATACGAAGAAAAATTTGTCTGTGAATTCAAAGGTATAAAAATGAACAAAGTGCTCTTAATTAACAGACAGACAGATAAGATTTCCTGGTCCATTATTACTGGGGATTAAATAGAGTTCCACTTGCAACTTAAGGGCTAATATTAGATTTTAGTGTGTCTCTTAAATGAGTTGCTTAACACCTTTCAAAAATTAAAGTCCATCTATTCTGTGTTGAACAGAAGACACCAGGAAAGTGATTAGATCAAAACACTGATTAAACCCACACCTCATTGTAAATTAGAGATATTGTCACTTTTGCAGCATTGCTTTGATGGTATATCACCACCGGTTGGCATGTAAATGAAGACACCCCTTTATTTTTGAAATGAGTGGTTGTGATAGCAGATTTTGTAATCCACAAATTTTAAACCACAAAGACTTCCAGCCAGAACAGCACTAATGGATGTCTAAGTGTTGCAAATTAACGGGGTGGGAATATACAGATATTCCAGATGTTCAGCTATCCTGCGATTAAACTTATTATCAAATTTCTGTCACAAATGAAATGCTAAAGCCACATCCTACCAAGATACGTTAACTCTGACCATAGCCAGAGAGCTATTTAAATTCTTAGAACAAACTACTTAAGCTGTGAACTTAATACTGAGGTTTGGAAAGTATAGCAAAGACAAGGGTTACATAAATACTTAGCTAATACTATAAATCTGCTGGTTATGTACCCTGAATATTAGGACAGCATCCAATTCTTTGGACTTGGTTTTATGGTGATGGAGAGTTAGACAGGTAACAGACAAAACTTCTGCCTGCTGTCCCTTGTTGCAGGGAAAGTAAGAAAATGCTACACGATTAAGTGTGAGGATACCACAATAATCTTAGTCTTGGTTTGCAGTTCTGAAGTGATGTGTTATTATGCACAAGAAGCCTTAGTTTATCATGTTATATATATTAGTTGCACAAATAGAGACAATCTAATGTAAAATTTCACTGATTTTTATGAAAGTAGTCACAAATCAATTTTATATTATATGCTGCTTTTTGAAATCACTATTACATGACTATCTAATTTGCATAACAGCCTTTCTAGAATGGACAACTATAATTAGTACCAAAAATCGACCCAGTTAAAAGGCTGCAGAAGTGACATTGAAGGGAAAATCCCTGACTATGGTGCAGGTGACCCTAGCTCAGTTAATACCTGTAGCACTTGATGATGCAGGCAGGGTAGACAGGATGGCCCATTCTGCAGGAGGATGGTAATCTCAGCCAACTTGTGAAACTGCTTTGCTGATATACTCTCAACTAGAGGCCATAGCTTGTCAGGATGTGAAGATATGCTGCAATGAAGATGTGTAAATGACCTTCCAAGTCAGCAACAGTAATCCTTGTCAGAACATGTGGAGAAGCATACATACATGGACAACAGTCATTGGCAGTCCTTGCCATGCCACAAGGCTCACATCACTACAACAGAAAGGATAGGCCATGCATTGTAATATCTACCACACTTATTGAGTCAAGGACGTCCAACCACTGGGGAATGAATGAGTGTCCACTAGGTGTAGAACCAATGGTTAACAGGCAATGGGGGAACTACTCAATACAAATATCCATTTATCCACAACTGAAGACAACATTATTGCTATGTCAGTATGATTGAAAAGGTGTAAACTAAGTAATTTAAAGCACCTGACCAAACAGACTATTTTTAAGTATTTACAGGAATTATTTTATTGCGTTTACTGTTAGGATATAAAAGTCAATAAATAAAATACACAGAAAAAAATGCATGCACTCCAACAATGCCATGGCATATGTGACAGGAGTATGTACACCAATATACAGCACACATGAATGTACATGCACTCTAACAATGCCTTGTCATATGTGACAGGAGCTATGTACATCAATATACAACATATGTGAATGCACATGCAGAGACAACCACAAGTACAGACACTGGCTAGACATTTACACTGAATCTTACATGTGTAAGAACAGTTCCATACTAAGGAGTTTTATTTTACAAAGCACTTACTAAAAAGGTAAGAATGTAATTTTTAAGTGACATTGGTAAATAATTGTGATAATTACTGCCTGACTGGTGGAATCCAGTTTTATTTTCTCCTGGCATATTCTAATGACTCAAGCTTTATCCTCATGGGTATACTGCACTAATCATGGGTAAATTTGACATCACTACTAGATAAGTGCTGATTTTCATTATAATGTGGTCTGTAAGAGATCTGTCTATTCTGGTCTATTTGTTTAAATATTTTTATAAAGTGGCACTGTATTAATTATGATAAAATGATAAAAACTTTATTCATTCATTTCATGAACAAAAAGACTGTCCTTCTATTGTAACCAAATGTTAATCTCAATCAGCATGGAGTTCAACATTTACTTTTAATGCTGTTCATAGGTTCATCGATATTTACTGGGTTAGTGACCACAAAGGCCATTTTAAGCCTAGCCATGCATCCCAAATCTCTGACAAGTTGCAATACCCTTCTACAATAAAGGTATCCAGCCCTAAGCACTTCCTTGTTCATAGATGATCAACACCCTTCTAAATCTTTGCTGTAGATACTGGTCATAAATCAAAGACTGATTTTCCTATGACAACTTGGTTTGTCTACTTAAAGCAGAAAACTGAAAGCTTTCTTTACTTTTTGGAATCAGACATCAAAGGGCACTATTTGGTCTTATTAAAGTTGAGAAATCATATAAATTAGTTTAAGCGATGTAAAGCGGAGATTTTTTTTTCTGTCAGGATAGGAATGAAGAAACTCATCTCAAAGATCTGAGTGACTATGTAATAATTTCCATAAGATATTGAGGGAAATAAAAATCTGCCATAGTGTAAGTTAAAGCATTTTTCTACAATCCCCTTAAAATAACTCGCATAAAAAAAGGCATATGATGACCTTTATTAAAGCTTTCTTAATCTCTGTAGTTTCTTTGTAGTTGTATGTGATATATGCATTTGGAACCGAAGCAACAGAATTTCATTTAACTCACACTATGTGCGTGTTGGAATGGCAATACAGTTTACTTTGACTTAATCATAACTTTATTGAACAGCATTCTTAGATTTATTAATCGCATCATGAACATCCATGTAACAAATTAACAAGGCAGCATATCCTGCTCACCCTACCCCAGAATAAGCAGCGTTACCTCAACCACTCACTTACTCTCGATTATCAGAAGCAGTGTACCACTGCTCACTTCCATACCAAACCAACCTCCTTGCAATCTAACACCCAACACAAAATAAGGAACAGAAGAAGGACATGCCTCCCCCTCTTCTCCACATAACCAACTAACCCACATATGAATTAACCACAATATTCAATGCCTTAAAAAGAAGGAGGGCAGGCGGGCAGCAAGTTCATACCCAAATCTGATCTCCCCACTCAACTACACTCACAGAAAACCAGCTTAGCTCCTCTTTACACTTCCACCCCAGCACTCATGCATCCAAACTTAACCCTTGCTTGACTACTACTCTACCCAAACTCTTTTCGCTTCTCATTCAGCCATAACATCCTCCCTCAAAACCCTGTAGATACCCTTTACCTACCCTCTCCCTAATGAACTAACTACTTAATGGGTTTCTGGACAAATTTATTGGCTCCCAAACCGAATTTGTCCTGATCCCCTTCAAATAACTCACACTACACCAAAATAGCATATGATGACCTTTATTAAAACTTTCTTAATTACAACTTTATTGAACAGCATTCTTAGATTTATTAATTACAGAATGAATGCCAATGTAACAATTTAATAGGGCAACATGTCCCGCTCAACCTGCCCCAAAATAATCAGCATTACCTCTTTTCCTCACTTAGTCTTAGTTATCAGAAGCAGCATACCACTGCTCACTTCCATCCCCAACCAACTTCCTTGCAATCCAACACCCAACACCAGAGGGGGAACAGAAGTGGAACAAACTTGCCCCTTTTCTCCAACCACCAGCCTGACACAGGCTATTCCCCCTCTCTGACTAGAAAACTTTCACCAAACCTTCCAAAAACAAAGCCAAGTCTAAATTAAATAAATCCAATCCTAACTCACTCAGGTGCACTCCATCCTCCCTAAACCAAACTGGATCTCTATCATTAAAATCCCTATGATCTACCATAGGAATACACAAATTCACCAAATGCCTTGACAACCTAAAATTAACAAACAGATGTGCCCGCTCAATACCTATAACACTGCTCACTTCTTCCAAAACAAATGTGGTACAATTTCAGACCACACAATACTCATACCCAGAAATGTCCCCTTTAATGTAGATAAATCATCCAATATCCACCAACTGATACTTTGGAATTACTTCCAAATCATTACCTGCCAAATGAACCACTAAAACTCATGGAATCCCAGTCTGTGACTGTATGTCCGCAAACTCCTCCATGATTTGATACTATCTGAGATCTCTGATACCATGCCATAGGACTCTCCACCCAAAATGATAAACCCAGCTCACTGCCATCCACCCTAACTGCAGCCTGCTTTACCGCCCAAAGAATATAGGAATGACCCAGAATGACAATGTCTTTTTCTAATAAAAATAAATAAATAAAAACATTATTAGCAGCAACCAAATTAACCAATTATTTAATATAAGACAAAAGGTATTTTAAGACCAGTGACCTACCCTCCTGATAACATCCACTGACCTACTATCTCTTGCCAAATAAGATGTCCTTTCTATGTGAATGATTGAATAGAAAACCTCTCTACCAGAAAACCAAAAACACTGAAAAGCCCTTCTCATCATGCTCTCAAACTTGATTTCCCATTATCACCTTATCCCCTTTCGACTAAAATACCAAGTCCTGTGGACTCCCAGCATGAGACAGCTGTAGCCTCCTGTCCCATCCCACTGGGCACAAGAACATGTCTCTATGCATTGCCAAAATAATCTGCACACCCCTCCCCATCTGGTCCATCTTAGATATATGCAACCATATCTCTACTGATGCAGAAAATATAGTCACATCCTGCCAAATTAGTGACCCCGACAACTCTGACACCCTGAATGCTTCATGATACATCTACAGTGACAATGACACCCACAAAGTATAATCTGTGGAGTCCGCAGTCACTTACTCTAAACCCACAACAAAACCTTAAGAGCCTGTGTTGTCTTTGGTCATCGCCTATCCATCATACCAACTGCAACTCTACCATACCCTTTAAACATACAAGCTACTCTCAAAGATTTTGTCCAGTCCTTTAACCCTGCACCCACTCAAATATCCTAATGGCAGCCAAATGATTTCCACCACTTCATCTAATGAAGCATAACTAACCTCTGAATCCTCTTTAGAAATAAAATCATTAACCAAGTTCCCCTCTAGACAGGACACGTTGTAAATCAACCAAAACTCACCAGGTGACTTTTTGGGAGTCAAACTCAATGGTGACACCTCAAAACTGGAAAAGGGAGGGTAATCAACCAGAACTAACAGCCTGCCTGCCTGTCTGCCTGCAGCTCCTCCACCACCAAGCTTTTCAAAACATGATTCTTCCCCCACCACACAATGCAAATTCTTACAGAGTCAGGCATCCCAACAAATCCTTGACTTAATAAAAAACCCTATGGAAAAATCCCCTGAGTAACTCCACCGCAACCATCACATCCAGAAAGTCACTGAACAAGTGCTTGAAGGTCTGTATCTTAACAGGTGCATGGGGAAACCTGGTGTTGCTCTCTGTTCCTAAAATGCCAGTCCTCCCCTTTGCCATTAAAAATTACATTGCCAATAAAAACCATGTAACCCTGGAGATGCAGAAGATACTGATTCCCCATCAGCCATGAATAATCTCAAATTGAATAAACTACTTTCCTGATGACCATATTAGAAGCCGGGATGCACACCCACACAATTCGAACAGATGTGTGAAAATCGGTATGACGTCCAAGTGCAATGTTCCACATTAAATGCCCAACAAACTTATAACCTTTCCTAAGCTCTCATTGCTAAATGCAACCTCTGTGCCTCACAAATCATAAGAAAATAAGTTAGGAGTGGTAAGGCCATCGAATTATCCTTTTCCATCCAAACCTCCATATAGTACACAAAACCCAAGACCTAATTCTCCCATGTCCTTGTCTGCAGTCCTCCCACTCTCCTTCAGCCCAATGTTGCTAAAGCCACTAAAAAGTCCTTGTTATTCTCCATCCCAGATCCCAATAAATGCTGCACCCCTTCTGTATAAATCAATTGAAATATACTGATAAACTCACCTTTTCAGATGTTCCCTTTAACCAATACTAGAATTTGGGGGGTCGAAAAGACCCCTCCTTCTGTATTAACAAAGGCCTGAGTAGTTAGCCAATCCCCAGGTAGCATCCCAAAATTCGAACTCACATACTGCTGTTGTGAATTGGCCCTATCTAAACTTATGCCTACACTGCCTAATTATGACCCCATGCCAACTTTCCCTTTTAATACATCCCTCTGAACCTGATTTATGCCCCAAAGAATCACTTGATCAACCACTGCACCTGCAACATCACCATGATACTGCTCCAAATCCCTCCCTTAGCAATGGCCTAACCCCAGCCCTCAAAAGATTAGACATGCCTGTATGTACTCTGAACAAAATATCTTTATCTGTAGTTATTGTGTACTGCTCCCCCAGCCGGGTTCTCTACCGTGGCACTCAGACTGTGTGATCCAGCCATCTGTCAAAGAAAGAAAACAATAATTACCAATGAAAACACCCAAAGGATAAAAAAAAAAAACAAATATATATATATATATATATATATATATATATATATATATATATATATATATATGTATATGTGTTTGTGTGTGTGTGTGTGTGTGTGTGTGTGTGTGTGTGTGTGTGTGTGTGTGTGTAATTATAGATTAATTAACTTCCTCCATGTCTCCCTCTATAAATATATATATATATATATATATATATATATATATATATATATATATATATATATATAATTTATTATTTTTGCATTCTCAGATAGCTATGAACTGGTTAAATAAAGAGGTGGCATGACTCTAATCCATTATGCCTCACACATTACTGCCACTATGAATGCAATCTCAGTGCCAGTCAGCTTGTGCAAAGGCTATTAAACTGTGCGCCTGAACTGTTTAATTAACCTAACTCCAGCACTGTACACCCCATGGCACAGAAACAGAGTCTAACATATGATCTCTGCACTCCTTCTTCCCCACTGCTCAGTCCCAACCTCACTCCTCCAAACTTCACTTTGTTCTTTTATTATGTATCCCTCTGTTTTACCTTTCCTTTTTTTCTTTTCCTTTCCCCTTTTGCTTTTTTCTTTTTTTTGTAGGTGTAGCACATCTCTCTACCTCCCAGAGCAAGAAATATGGATGAAGCCACAAACCGTGGGGGAACCAAGGCCCAAAAATATGGCCCATTCCTCACAACTGCTCCCACTAGAATAGAAAGTTGATATAACAACAATATGAGGTAAAAATCTGCAACTATTATCACAGCACCCAACCCCACTTTATGAGCAATGAATCAAAATACTAGGCAAAATCTGGGCAATCTACAAAAATCTGGCCAGTTAAGAGGTAAGATATGTTATTATTTTTTTTTTCTCTTCGATTGAAATGTTCGACTAGCAGAGCATACAGGAAGGCAGAGGTGGAATTGCACTCTTCACATAGCTGCGGTGGTGCAGCAGTTAGACTTGCTGCCTCACAGCAAGAGGTTCTCCGGTTCGATTCTTGGCTGGGGTTCCTTCTGTGTGGAGTCTGGCCCTAGGCATGAGTGCATGCATGTGTGTGCCTTCCGTGGAAGTTTGGGTCTCGGCTGGCAACTTGACACCCTAAAACTCCACTGCCAATCATGAGCAGACAGATGATCCACTGTGGTGACCCCTAAACAGGAAAAGCCGAAAGAAGAAGACTATTCCCCCCACAGCCATTATTATTGCAAAGTGCATGCATGACAAATAGTCATTACTCATAGTACAACATTTTTTTATTTTTTACTTTTTTTTTATTTATTTTACGTTTATTAACTGGGGGTGTCTGACTGAGCCGAAAAGGCCCATTTTCAGCAGAGCCCCAGGGGAAAAAGCTTCACATAGAAAAATTACAGATACATTTAGATATTTAGACATGATCAGTATACACACAAATTACAATAGACATGTTTTTTACAGTGGTATGCAGCACATCAACAGTTACAGTGGAGAGCAGAAACAAGAAAATATTAATTTAAAAATAAAGGTAATTGAAATTTAGAACATAGGAAGACTACATACATAGTACACAGGTACAGTACATACATTGCACATTAGCCAGTGTTTGTGAGTACCTGCAAACACATTTCAAGCAGCAGAGATAACCCTTAACAAGTTTTTATACGCCACCACCACCAAAGTAAGCGCTACAATGACAGAAAAAGCAAGAGAAATAAGGAGACCTGCCCAAAGAAAACCAACATACCGATATCAGAGTCAAAATAAAAAGCCCAAATGAATCAGAAAACAGAAAGCTGAGGGGGACCTGGCCTAGAGATAAATATGCAAACAGCCTTCAAGGAACACCAGGAAATCCAACAAACAAACCAAAACATAGAATTAAATTAAACTCGAACAGCAAACTACAACACAGAAATCATAATTGTCTCCTGACTCAACCAATATACAATCTCTGCTTTAGCGCACCAAAACCAGTACCAAGCAGAAAAGAGCAGGAACCTGATGAATGAACCGAACCAAGACATTAAAATAAACTATAACAGCGAACTACACACAGAAAATCCTGATTCCCTCCTAACGTAACCAATATACAATCCTTGCAAACCAATACCAAGCGGAAGAAGGAAAAAAAAAAAAAGTCACCCACTATCACCATATAAACTACTATTAACCTGAAGCCTACCTGGTCTCCCATGTACCTACAGGCCGTCATGGATGCAGCACTTGCTACAGCAAGTTCAATCCTAAATCTGATCTCCCCACTCAGCTACACTCACATAAAACCACCTTAGCCCCTCTTTACATTTATTTCAGTTCTTCCTCAGCACTCATCCATCCAAGCTTAACCCTTCCATGCCCACTACTCTACCCAAGCTCTTTCCACTTCCCATTCAAATCTAACATCTCCTCCCCAAACTTTTATACACCCTTTACCTACCCTCCCCCTACTGAACAAACTACTTAAACTATCTCTGGACAAATTGGTTTGTTCCTAAACTTCCTTTATCAATTAAGTTCTGCTGAGTAACATGTTTTATTAAGAAAGTCTTTGATTTTATATAGCATTAATGTTGATGCCTACTTGTGGGGTGCAAATCCATTCATATTTTCTGCAGCTGCAGCTGGTATGGAATGAATGATATAGTGCTATAGACTATGATAACACTATTGCAGTACTGAGACAGATGGGAAATAATAACAATGCAGCTTCAAGTAAAACTGGATTACTATTGATTCATTTGTGCTTCTTGTTTCTGCAAGCTGTCTCGCCCCTCCTGTTTGCTAATGTAGTGCATCACTAGTATGAACAGCAGTGGGTTCAGAGCTGAACCCTGGTGTACACCCACTCCCACTCCCACTGGGATCTCCTGGGTGAGAATGAGCACTTCAAATTCTCGAGTCACTTGGTCCTTGTACATAACGTGCACTAATTCTAGTGATGTTTCTGTGACTTCTAACCATCTAAGGACTACAAAAATCAGCTTTCTTGGGACCTTGTCATATAATTTCTCCAAGTGTAGGAATGCTCCATTGGACACTTGTCTCACAAAAAAAAAAACAAAAAAAAAACATTGGGTCAGTTGTGCTGTATCCTGATCTGTATCTGAACTGCTTATCTCCCATTTTACTTTCCACTATTCTGCATATTTATCAGTCACTCTCTCCAGAACTTTCATGCAATGTGATAGGAGTTTGATACCTCTGTGCTACCCACAGTTGTGAATGTCCCCTTTGTCCTTGAACACTGGCACTAGTGTACTTATTCTCCAATCAGCTGGGATGTCTTTCTCTCCATACTTATACGAGTACCTTCAGTAGACATTTCTCCCCTGTATAACCCAACATCTTTATCATACCTGCTGTGAGCTCATCTGAGCCTACCACTTTCTCTGACTTCATTTTCCTTTGTGGTGTTTTTACTTCTTCTATGGGGGGCTCCTCATACAACACGCATGCAACACATTCTAATGTACAATACTAATATACAGTACTAATATACAATACTAATATACAATACTAATATGCAAAACTCATAACTTCCCAAGAAAATGATACTAGCACAGAAACATAATGAAGGGTGTTTTTAGAAGAATTCTTTCTGTATTCTATAAGTTGGGGGAAAGAGTCCTAGAAGAGGAGACATGCTTTAATGGAGGAAAGAAATTATTGGAAAGAGTGAAGTAAGGTAGGATGGAAATTGTGAATTTGATTTCTTATTGCTGTTAGTGGAAATTTTTAGTTTTCGAGTATAGATACAGCCTTCACCTGTCAAGAAAATTTACTTGTTATACTACAAAAATATTTTTTTATTTATTTTATATTAGTTTACTGGGAAGGTCAGATTGGGCTAGTAGCCCATTTTCAGTGGAGTTTTACAAGATTACAAGTAGAAAATTGAACTTGCATGGAATGATAGATCACATAACATAACTAAGCAGTTACAACTCAGGTAGAAACTGAAAAAACATAAGACTGATTACAAAGTGTTTATTCTAAAATTCTACTTGTATAGCATAAGCAAATAAACTAGTTGTTTAAATGCAGACAGAAATTGTCAAAATAATAACATGAATGATTACAGTATAGCTTATTTGCTTTATTCTTTGTACAACACATAACTGAATAGTAAGTAAAGAGATCCTATAGACAAGTTACATATAGGTTTTAGGTGTTACAGTAAACAGAGATAGAGCTATGGAAAGTGGAATATGATGTGGAGGAGAGCAGCTAGGAAAGGGAGGGGTAGACCATGGCCAGATTATCCAGGGGTAGTACAGGAGCATAGCCACCTTTTGTTAAGGTGTTCCTTCAGAAGTAGTTTGAATGTAGAAGTGTTAGTAGTGTTGACTCTATGTTGGAATAAGGTTTTCTGGGTTTTAGTTATTTGGTTAGAGAAGAGAGAGCCTCCAAAACTGTTGTTGGCTTTAGTGACATTTACCAGCAGCTTGTTGGATGACCGTAGGGGGTCAGTTGGCTGAACTAAGTTTTTAAGGGAATGGCAGTTGTCTGGTTGGTGTGTAATGGTGTGGGCAATTGTACGTTGGTTGAATGATAGCAGATTTGGTAATTTGAGCCATTTTAGTTGTTGGAAAGCAGAGCAGTGGTGTGATCTGTTAGGGAGGTTAGTAGCAAATGTAGCTATTTTATGGTAGCAGGCCTCCAATTTCATTGGTCAGATTTTCCAAGGTTTGTGAAAATAGGAGAAGCATACAGTATTTTGGAAAGCAGATATGTTCTGGCAATAGACTGTCTGGTAGTAGGAGTGAGGAAAGGTTTGGCTCTATATAGTAAGCCAAATTTAATGTGGACCTTTCTTATGGCTAGGGATACATGTTTATCATATTTTAGTGAGATGTTAATTGTGACTCCTAGTAACTTGGTATTGCCAAGTGGTTCAATTTTGGTATTGTTAAAGGAGGGGAAGAAGAAGGGAATGGAAGCTCTGGAGTTCTGTTATTTGAGAAAAGCATGACTTTTGTCTTGTTAGGATTAAGTATAAGTTGGTTTTCTGTAAGATACTGTTCTATGTCTATGAAGGCGTTTTGGGTTCTATCCAGGAGATCAGGGAGGGAGGTATGCAGATGAGAGTGGCATCATCTGCATATTGCACAATTGATGCTAGGCTGGTTGCAGTACTGAGTTTATTGGTAAAGATAGTAAAAAGTAGTGACCCAACAATTGAGCCCTAAGGGACACCTACTGCAACAGACAGCAGGACTGAGATTTCATTTTGCCACTTCACTGTTTGTTGGTATACAGACAAGTAGCTATGAAACTATGTGATGGCAGATTGGCAGAAATTTATGGTGGATAATTCGTTGAGTAGTTTTTGATGGGATACAGTGTCAAAAGCCTTTGATATGTTGAGGAAGATGAATGATACAAGTTTGCTGCTATTTTTGTGTTGGTTAACTGAATCTGTGAAGCTTAAGAGAGTGGTCATGGTGCTATGTTTTGGTCTAAAACCATGTTGAGAGCTGGAAAGAAGATTATTGAGTAGCAAGTAGGGGGGGAGTTGTGAATGTATGCATCTTTCTAATATTTTGGCTAGTAGGGGAGTATGGGAATAAGCCTGTAGTTTGATAATTCTGCGGATGTGCATCCTTTATGCAAGGGGATAATGTGGGAGATTTTCCAGAGTTTAGGGACTATTAATGAGTATGGAGATTAGATAAGAGATGGAGTATGCTGTTATTTTGAGAAATTCATTGGGCAGCAGATCTGTGGCAAGGGATGTAGGTTTTAGTTTCATAAGAAGTTATTTTATAAAGTTGGTCTGAATGGGGTTAATAGAGAAAGAGTTGGATCAAGGTGTAGAATTATTAGGAATCGATAGTGGAGTGTTGTTTTTGTTATTGATTGGGGGCAGTATGGAGTTTATGAAGTATGAGTTAAATTGGGTTGCTGTGTTCTCAGTGGTAATGGGGAGGTTGGGGGTTGGAGTGATGGATTGTGCTGCATTTAAGATTTGTTTTATGGCAGTCCAGAATTTTTGGAGGTTGTCTTGATGTTTTTCTTTGAGTAAAGTGTAGCATGACTTTTTATCATTTTGAATGTGTTTTTTGGCTAAGTTTCTTAATTGTTGATAACTTTGGTAGGAACTTTGGGTTTTGGATGATCGATATTGTGACCAAGCTCTGTTTCTTTGTAGTATCTCACACTTACTGCTATAAAGTATTTTTGGAAATAAGTGAAATAGACTGGACTGGGGACCAGAATGTGTATTATAATGAAGGGTGACATGTGTCTGAATAGCCTAAAGGCTAAAACATTGGTCAAGAATTCACTCATTAAAAAAGGAGTACAGTATTTAGCACTACATCTCAAATGTCAGTAGCAAACAGTAAAGGAGGTATATGCAACTATTTTATTGAGAATTATGAAAAGAAACTAAACTTACAAAGAAGAACAATGTACTAAAAGGTGAATGTTTGAAAGGCAGATGTTGGTAAGGACTATGGTACAGTTTTATACAGTACTATACAACACTGTATATACAATGCATTCTTATATTCAATACTGCAATACTGTCTATACAATACATAGTAATATACAGAGCTGTAGTGAAAGACATACAGGTCTGGGGTGAGAGAGGAAATGTCAGTCACACGTGCTGCAAGTGCATAATAGACATTAAAGATGTGGATAATGCATTTCATGAAGAACAGGAAGTATGAAACCCTTAATGTCTGATATCATTGCCTGCTTTTAATTCTCAGTAGTTTAACTAAAAATCAACAATATAAACAAGAGCCGGGCAAAATACCAGGCAAAATCAGGGGCATTCTGCAATTCTCAAGGAACAAATGAGAGGTGTGGTGGGACACGTGATAAATACCAGAAGATTTTTTCAACACCTTTATTGAATTATCACTTGTGACATAGGCACACTTACATTTATATAGTCGTAATTAAACTGTATTAACAAGTTCACTTTTGCAAACATTATACTTCACATATAGTACTATACATCATACAACCTAAGCAACATTACATAAATTATTCAATTCCTGCCCCTTTATTTTAACAAGAAACATCTTTATTAAACCATCACTTATGACATAAGCAATCATACGTTTATATGCAGAATAAGTGCTGATGTGTATGTCAGTCTGAAAAAATTTATGAAAACATAAATCAAGGAAGGATTAATGCTTGCTTGATGACAGGAATATAAAGAATAGCTTAGTAAATCTATAAAGAGAACAGAATGGGACATTGCAGAGAGGTATATACCAGTTCCTTTAAGACTACCACAGAAAAATTTTGCCAATAAAATACAGACTTAATGTGGCTGATAGGAATATAGAATAGGTAGAAAAATAATTTGTCAACACCCCAGGATGCAGAAGACAAATAATTATTACACATGCATGAATAAAAAATGTTTATCTTTGCCAAACAAGCTAAGTTTTCCCTACATAACAGTGTTTGGTTCACTAAATAAACAGATTGTCTGGTACTACAAGACTTAAACGACTTCTTACAAAATGGCAAAACATAGCTAAGCCATCACATTGTCAGAAAACAGATCCCACCAGGGCAGGAAATGCTTGAGCCACACAAGCAAAGGTAAAACTTCAATATTTCTCATTCAAAAGACATACAGAATATCATTAAACAGCTATATTGAAAAGTGACTTTCAGGCAACAGTCCTTGCTTACAAACAACAAAGAAATATATATTTTTCCTCTATTTTTTTTTTCACTAACCTGCAAGCATTGTACTTCTTTAGAAACAAAATGGAGTGTGTCTTAGTCACATTTTGTCAGACTTTTCTTTTGGGGTTGGGAAAGCAGTTATACCTTTAGAGAAATTAGTTCAGTACAGAACACAGAAACAGAAAACTAATGAGAAGCAGCTATGTTATCTAAAAGTCAAGTCAAATTTAGTTACAAAATGATGAGGAGTGGAAAGACTGCGGTAAAACGTAATATGCATTCACCCAAACATTAAAGATTAAGCTGAGTATTCAATAAACTCCGTGTAGACTTCATGCTAAGCCTGCACAGAGTTTACATGTTTGCATGGTGAGCAGCAGTTTTAATTGCATATGCATGGCGTGCACCACGTTTAAACATAAACAAGCACAGTTTTATTGCCAGCAACAGTGTTGCCAGCCAGGAAACCATGTAACACAACACGTACAGTAGCAGACATGTAAACGTGTTTACCTACTGGGAAACTAGGTCTGCAGTATTGCACGGAAAGCCACGATGTCTACAAGGTTTATTAATAAAGCAATATATCTAGTTGCAACACATCACATGAAAGTGTATACTCTGCAAAGTATTGTATAAACCTGTTTCAGGCATATGAAATGAAGTTGTGTGACACCCGTGCCCTGGCCCAGCAATCAAGGAACCTCAATCCTCACCACTAACACAAGTAAGGGGCATCTAATATAGGAGGAAAGGATAACAAATACATACAGTAAAGTGCAATTTCCCTTAAGAGCACACAGAGATCACAGTCAGTCCGGAGTTGGTCACTACCTTGCTCTCCAGGTCCCCAATAAGACTCCCCACTGGCACAGCTATAGGGCCCAGATCTCAGCCTAGTGGGCAAGCTAAAACCTCCAGCACCCTCTCTGTCCAATCAGTGCTTTGTGTCCCTGTCCAAGTAGCTCTCACACACACACACACACACACACACACACACACACACACACACACACACACACACACACACACACACACACACCTTGAGAAGAGTTTATACAACCCCACAGAAACTCCTGGAGAAGGCTGGCACAGGCTTTCCAGCTGTGCCCCTTTTTCCCAGACTATACAGTAGAAATCACTGCCACCACCCAGCTGATATTTATCAGCTACTAAAAGACCCTTATGAAAGGGTGTCTAATTATTACTGTGCAATATTATTATCCAAATAGGTAGGTGTGACTGAACAGTCAAGGCTTATTTGGAGTGACTTGGACAGTAATCACTATAAATATGCAATGCACTCTAGAGCTTAAATTATCTCTACACAAAACAGCCACAGTTGAAAGGTTTTAAAAAATATTTAATAACAAATAGTCAAAACACAAGACACAAGACAATACTTTTTACTACACAGTGCTAGTCAAGAGTTCAGAGATCACAGAGAAATACTTAAAATAATTCAGTAGTACAGTTCTGACATCACAGAAAAACACTTAGTCTAATCTTTCTAGTTTCTTGCTAATTCTAAGAGAAAATACAAATCTAAGATAAACTTACATATAGAGCAAATCAGAGTGTTGATGAGTTGGATGGTCAGGACAAAAATGCTCTGAGTCTCTCTCTTTTTAACATCAAATTCCTGGTTCACATTACATCATTCTGCACACTTCCCTGGGGTTCCCAGGCTAACAGGCTACATTCTTTAGTAAGCTCACACCAGGTCAGGAAGCAAAGCCATTAAGGACATTTATGCATGCAAATTCTGGACATTAACTATGACCTTAAAACAATAGCAAGAATTCTTTCATATAGACCATCTGGAGCCATGTTTACATCAATGGGTCACAACATACTTTACTTGGTCAGCAGAGTGCACTGTTGTTACATTTTTGCAGTTCCACATGTAACAGCCTTTTTTTTCCATTTAATACAACAAACCTGTGGTTTACATTAATATTTACAGATGACAGAATTATCTACAAAATTCCATCTGGCTAGGCTTTCAGCCTTCACCTATCTTGACCCAATCTTCACATATCTCCACCCCAGAGAAATTTTTCAAGTGACTTTTAAGAAACATTGCTTGAGGGAATTAGGTTTATCTGAGTATACCTTACCCCATTCCCTGTCTTGCGAGCCCATCTGCAGTGGCATTGTTAATTTCACTGCAGTCCTGCATGGATATATATGATTGCAACCCCAGGCTCCATCTTAGCAACTTGGCATTTTGCTGGCTAGCTCTATTCAACCATGTTAGGGGGTTGTGATCTGTCATAACAGTGAATTTCCTTCCATACAGATAAGGCTGAAGTTTCTGCAGTGCCAACACTATGTCTAGACATTCCTTTTCTACAGCTGCATAGCATTCCTCCCTGGGTTGGAACCTACAACACAGATAAACCACTGGGTGCGCTTCTCCATCTGAAGAAATCTAGCTAAGTGCAGCCCCCACCTCATGGTTTGAAGCATCCACCTGCACAACAGATTCTTTGCTGTAATCGGGACTGGTTAACACAGGGGGTCCTCCCAAAGCTTCTTTAAGCTTCTGGAATGCCTGTTCACATGCTGGGATCCACTCTACCTTATCTGGCCTGTTCCTTCTTGTCAGATCTGTGAAGGGAGCAGCTATGATACTATAACTGGGGACGAACATTCTGTAGTGCCCTGCTGTCCCTAAAAATACCCTCACCTGCTTTTTGGTAACAGGTGCAGGTCAGGACTGAATGGCTTCCACTTTGGCAGGTTCTGGCCTTATCTTACCTCTCCCCACTCTATGTCCTAAGTAGTAGACCTCTGACATGCCCACCTGACATTTGCTCAGCTTAATGGACAACCCTGCCCTCTGTAGTCCTCGCAGCACCTCCCTGACATGCAGAATTTGCTCTGGCCAGGAATGGCTGTAGATGGCAATATCATCTAGGTAAGCCAGGGGAAACCCTCCTGCCCCTGCCAGGATATGATCTACCAACCTCTGGAAAGTTGTTGGGGCATTCATCATCCCAAAGGGCATCTTTGTTAACTCATACAAACTAAAAGGAGCCACAAAGGCTGACTTCTCTCTAGCACTGGGAGTCAAGGGCACCTGTCAGTAACCCTTGGTAAGATCAATGGTGGTAAGATACTTAGCCCCACCCAGCTGTTCTAGGGCCTCATCTGTCCTAGGCATGGGGTAAGCATCTGACTCTGTGTAACTATGTAATTTCCTGTAGTCCACACAGAACCCAGTGCTGCCATCCTTCTTTGGCACCAGCACCACTGGGGAGGCACAGGGACTGTTGGAGACTTGAATCACCTCTAGTTCCAACATCTCCTGTACCTCCTCCCTCAGAGTCTGACTCTTTCAGGTACTCTATATGGGGCCTGTCTTATAGGCCTTTGGGGTCCTGTATCCACCTGGTGCTGCCTCAGGTGGGTGCACCCTGGTTTCCCAGTAAATATGTCCCCGCATTCTTGCAACCCTGCTCAAAATTCTCAAACCTGAGTAGGATATAGCTGCTGGGACATTGCTACCCCTTCCACTGAGGTGTCAACCCGAGCCTCACTGAGTAGATCAGTCCCCAGATCTCCCTCAGACTCCTGCAATCCACTGCAGATGCTCAGCACCAGGGCCTCCTTATCATGGTATGGTTCCATCATGTTAACATGGCACAATTTGTGCCCCCCCATTCTGCCTAGCAGTTCCACCATGTAGTTAACATCACTTACTTTTCTTACCACCTTGTAGGGTTCCTCCCAAGCTGTTTGCAGCTTGTTGTGTCTGACTGGAATGAAAACCATTACCTGCTTGCAGCTTGTTGTGTCTGACTGGAATGAAAACCATTACCTGCTGCCCCACAGCATACTCTTTAGCTCGAGCATTCCTGTCATACGACACCTTTTTATGTTGTTGGGCTTCTGTCAGGTTCTCCTGGGCCAAGCCCATGAGTTCCCTGAGCCTTGTCCTGAGGTTTAGGACATATGTCGCAACAGACTCCTTGTGAGACTTGCACTCACCTCCCCACTCATCTTGAATTAAATCTAGAGGTTTCCTCACCCTATGCCCATACAGCAACCAAAGGGTGAAATACCTGTGTATTCCTGGGGAACCTCTCTGTAAGCAAACAACAGATGGGGCAAATATTTGTCCTACTCCCTCTTAAACTGATCTGCAAATGCCTGTAGAATTGACTTGATTGTAGAGTTTTACCTCTCAACAAGACCATTAGTCTGGGGATGGTAGGAGTGCTCTTTATGTGCTTCACCCCACAGGACTTCCACAGACAAGCCAGCAGGTCTGACATGAAATTGGCACTTCTGTCAGTCAGTATTTCTTTTGGGAAACCTACCCTGCTGAAAATCTCTAACAAAGAATTTGCCACCTTCTCTGCCTCAATGGAGGGCAAAGCCACTGCCTCAGGATATCGTGTAGCATAATCCACTACCACTAGGATATACTTTTTCCCTGTGAAAATTGGGGTACTCAGAGGACCCACAATATCCATAGCTACCCTCTGAAATGGCACCTCAATCACAGGCAAAGGCATAAAAGGAGCTCTCACCTTGTATCCTGCCTTGCCTACCTTTTGGCACTGCTCACAGGTCCTGCAGTACCCTGTTACATCTCTGGAAATTCAAGGCCAATAGAAGTGATGCATAATATGCCTCTTTGTATGTTTTACTCCCATATGACCTGTAAAGGGAATATCATGGGCTATGGCTAGAAGTGCCAGATGGTAGGCTCTAGGCACAACTAACTGCTGTACTCTATCACCTTCTAGCCCTCCCTCAGGGGTCCACTCTCTGTATAGTAGCCCTTTGTCCCAGTATACAAACTCCCCCTTTCCTTGAGAATCAGGTGCCTCCCTATCTACCTGTCTCAGGCCTTGCAATGTATGGTCTGAGAGCTGAGCCTTTCTCAACTCTCTCCTTGTAACCCTTCCCAGCTCCCTTTCCACAGGAAGTCTGTCCTCCTCGGAAAGTGGTGCCTCACTGTCAGCCTGGGTACTACTACTCACCTCTACCTTTGCAGTCAGTCTGTCCAAGGGACAATCAGTACCCCTTTGCAGCTGTGGCTCACTTTTAGTCTCACTGCTACAGGGTAGCTCCCTCCCTGAAGTAACCACCTCACCTGTCCTGGCTGCAAGTATGCAGTCTGTCTGGGTCTCCCCCAGGCTTCCAGACTTACCTGCTTGTCTCCAAGCCTGACTGCATGTAACTGCACTAGCTCAAGGTACTGCACTATCAAAAATCATTCCCTATCAGGACATCTGCAGGTATATCCTCAAACACACCTACTTGCTGTCTTCCTTTTCCACCCTCCCATTCAAGGTGAACCCTAGCCAATGTATTTGGAATGGGACCCCTCCTAAATTCCTAACTGAAGTAGACTGTTTAGGCAAGTAGTGCTCATCTATAATCATTGTAGGCTTTACAATGGCTATATCAGAGGCTGTGTCTCTTTTGGCAATGGCCTCTTTGCCATTCACTACAATAGGATATAATCTCTGTTGGTAGTTTGGTACCCTTGTTGTCCCAAGACAGCCTACTATTGGCATTTTTGTCTTTCCCACTTACTGGCTCCCTCACCATTTTTCCCCACCTTGCCTTCGTGGACACCTGTATGCCACATGGCTCTACTGGTTGCATTCAAAACATTTAACCCTAGCTCCTGGACATGTACCTGGACAAGTGGCTTCCCCTGCTACTGGCAGATTCTGTTGGGGCAGTCTGTGCTGCCCACCATGGGTTCCTTTAGACCCACGAGCAGTACTGGGGGTCCCTTTCCTGTGCAGGGCTGCCCAGTTTGCTAGGTATAGGTCCTCTCTTCTTCCCCAGCTCCTCTGAAGTAGCACACTGTTTATCAGATAACCAGATCCTCATGTCCTCAGGCAAAGTGCTAAGGGCTTGTTCCCTTACTACAAGGTCTGCCAGCCCTTCAAAAGTGGTGACCTGACATCCACTCACCCAGCTATGAAAATAAGTGCTCAGTTCAGCAACATATTCACACACACTTTCATCTGCCTTGTCTCTATGCTCGCAAAACTTTTTCTTATACGTTTCAGGTGTTAGCTTAAATAATTCTAACAAGTGATTTTTAACAGCAGTATAATCAAAACATGCAACATCAGACATTTTTGACAAAACAGTTACAGCTTTAGCATGGAGTAAGGGGGTCAGAAACCGTACCCAGAGCCTTTGGTCAACACTATACTCAACACTATATCCCAGTACAAAGGGAGAAAAAGGAAGATTTCCGAAGGACAGTTGGAGTTTCAATGCAAGTCGTTGAAACCTGTTCAAAGGACTTAGTGGTTAACCTCTCTGGGTATGTACTGACTTTAGATGAACTTTCTGTATTAAACAGAGGTTTATCATTTATTCCTTAACAGGATGTGGATGTAAGTGACTTAATAGTAGATATTAAAAGCTTTATTAGAAATGTGGGTTTAGCATTACAATTTAGCAATGCAGGTGAAAGTAATATTTATGAGTGGGGTTTTAATAAACCTTCCACATTTATGCCATATCAACATCCTCTATTAGAAAGATTTGAAAAAGCATGTATGCAGGATTTTTTGACACATTTTGAAAGTAATAAGAAGAAACCTGAATTTTTTAACTTGACAATGAATGAGAAATTGGCTTTAAATAGTCTGCGTAACAATAGATTGATAACAATAAGACCTGCAGATAAAGGGGGTGCTATTGTTATATTAGATAAGATTTATTATGAGAACACAATATGTGAAATGCTGTCCGATGACATGACATATGTTAAACTCAATTTGATTGACTTGGATAAACTTATCAAGAGAATGCATGTGGATTTATATGATATGTTAATGTGTGGGGTAATAGATGAGAGATTATATAAATACTTTATGATTGAAAAACCTGTTATACCTACGTTCAGGGGACTTCCCAAGATTCATAAAACTATAGACAGACCTCCACTTAGACCAATAGTCTCAGGTAGAGGCTGGCTGACAGAGAGTACTTCCATTTATTTAGAGAAGCAATTTAGACCTTTAGTTGACTCTACTACCTCTGTCTTAAGAGACACTCAACAGTTTCTTGAAACCCTAGCAAATTTTAACTTAGGTAGTAAGCTTGAAGACTCAGATTATATGGTAACACTGGATGTAACAGCATTATTCACCAGCATACCTAATGATATAGGTGTAGATTTCTTAAGACTTTATCTCTTACGTAAAGGCTTGAAAAACAATGAAGTTATTAAGTTAACAATGCTATTAGAGTTAGTACTCTCTAATAATGTGTTCACTTTCAACAAGGAGTATTATCTTCAGGATTTGGGGTGGCGATGGGTACATCCTGTGCCAACTCATATGCCAATTTAGTACTGGCATACTGGAAATCCACCTATATAATTGAACATATTATTTACTCAAAATACATTAAATACTATAAAAGATTTGTGGACGATGTCTTTTTGATTTGGGGAGGAGATCTCAATAGTTTGGAAGAATTTATTACCTACATGAATGGAACCACCACGTTTTTGAAACTGACAAGTACTATTTCACAGAAAAAGATTGAGTTCTTAGATGTATTATTGAAGAAGGAGAATGGCATTCTTAATACAGAGATATTTAAGAAACCTTGTAGGAAGAATGCTATTCTACATAGAGATAGCATGCACCCCCCACATATACACAGAAATATAGTTAGAAATCAAGCCACTAGACATTCACGTATTATTAGTGAATATTCTGTGTTTTCAGAGGCAATTATAGGCATGGAAAAAGAGTTTTTAGATAGGGGATATCATAGAAGAGATTTAAAAGGATTGAATGATATAGAATGAGAAGGGGCAGGCTTGCCATATTTACGTAGAACTATATCTACTAATACTGTAAGGAAGAGACATGAGCTAAATAGGAAAAGGATAGCTATTCCATATACCAATAATAACATCTCAATTGTGAATATTATTAATAAACACTAGATGATAAGATTGCTAATATTGTAGGCAGTAGACCAGCTTTTAGTTATAAGAATACCAAGTCACTTAAGAGGTTATTGTGTTATGATAGGAATAAGAATGAAGGTACTATTTCACATAGGAAAGGGACTTATGCTTGCCGTAGCTGCAATCAGTGTGTTTTTATTAAAAATTTGAATGTCTTTATACGTCCAGACACTGGAAAAAAGTATGAGTTTTCACTTTATGCAGACTGTAAATTAAGGAATGTAGTCTATTTAAGTCAGTGTAAAAAATGCCAATGTTTTTATGTCGGCATGACAAATCGAACACTTAGGGAACGTATAAGAGAACACATCTATGCTATTAACAGGGAAAATGAGACCAATGCCTTGGCTAATCATGTATTGCAAAATGATAGTACACCTTCTTTTATGTTTATGGTAATTGACAACAAATCCATTACAGAAAGACTAGGAAACATACGTAATACAACAGAAAAGGCAGAAGTTAAATGGATTATTAAATTATCGGCAGATAGAGGTCATGGTCTCAATGACAAAGTTTCATTGAGACCTTTTCTTGTAGATAGACCCTTGAAACATTAATCTTAGTGTATTATTTTTTTGTTTTGTTTTTTTATTACAATAGGCTCAGTGTATCCTATCATACTATAATTTTATCAAGTTTAATATTTATGATTTTTATATTAGAATTGTTATAATTTTTGCAATTTCTACAATTTTTGTAATTCTTGTTGTTTTTTCAATGAGTATTTTATATGTTTTTATTCATGTCCTTTATATATATATATATATATATATATATATATATATATATATATATATATATATATGTTTTTATAAGAAGGATCTACTTTATACAAACACCAATAGTAATGCTTTTTATTTAAGAGTCTTGATAAATGCTTTGTGATAGGTTGATGTGGATTATTTAAATGAGTGAAATATGTTAGCAATTATAAAGTCTGATGAAGCATCCTGGCTGACGTGAAAGCACTTACTTTTCTGAATAAATCTGTGCTCCAGTGATATACTCTTGGTTGGCTTCGATTGTCTTGGTGTATCTACCTCTTGTGCTTTGGATTTTAACTACATTTGTTTTTGGGAGGAGATACTTTACCCTGGACTGTGTTTTTTGATTTTGTGCTACTATACTGTTTGCATACCCTCTCAAACATATGAATAAAACTATCAAAATTATCCCCCTCTTTAAACTGCAGAAGAAATTGACTGACCTTTTGTGCTTCTGTGATCCAGTTACGCCCTTCCTCATTACCTCCATGACACTGGCAAAGAATCAGCACTTCCCTCTCATGCCTCCTCTGCCATTTCTTTTCCTCACCTTCTATCTCCAAATGCCTGGCCTCCAACTCAAATCTCTTTAACTCCAGATGGATTTTTAAGTCCTCTTCAGAAAGATTGAGCTGTCCATTCTCCAAGGGTGTTATATCTCCACTGCCAGTCTGATTGTCCTCCTGGTTGCTGTTTTCTGATGCAGCTGTAACCAAGGCTGCAATAAAGTCTGCCTTAGTCAGCCTGGCACAACTCCGCCACCTGGCACCTTGTCAGCTTTCCATACTCCTCTGCTGACATGCTGCCTGCTAACCCTGACTAACTAAGCTAACAAAAGAAATAAAACAATTGTGATATGAAATCTGAGTATTCACTGCATGGCTGATTTAGAGTACAAAACACCTTCAAAGCTCCCAGTACACAAACTACAGGAATTCACTCTACCTACACCACTACAAGCCATTTAGTATTTGCCAACCAATTAATATGTGGTGTGGATATCCCACCACTGCCAAGCAATTAATATGTGATGCCCACGCCATGGCCCAGCAATCAAGGAGCCTCAATCCTCACCACTAACACCAGTGAGGGGCATCTCATATAGGAAAGAATAACAAATGCACACAGTAAAGTGCAATTTTCCTTGAGAGCACACAGAGATCACAGTCAGTCCACGGCTGGTCACTCCTTTGCTCTCCGGGTCCCCAATAAGACTCCCCACTGGCACAGCTATAGGGCCCAGATCTCAGCCTAGTGGGCAAGCTAAAACCTGCAGCACCCTATCTGTCCAACCAGTGCTTTGTGTCCCTCCCCAATTAGCTGACACACACACACACACACACACACACACACACACACACACACACACACACACACACACACACACACACACCTTGAGAAGAGTTTATACAACCCCACAGACACTCCTGGGGAAGGCTGGCACAGGTTCTTCAGCTGTGCCCCTTTTTCCCAGACTATATGGTAGAAATCACTGCCACCACCCAGCTAATATTTATCAGCTACTAAAAGACCCTTATGAAAGGGTGTCCAATTATTACTGTGCAATATTATTATCCAAATAGGTAAGTGTGACTAAACAATCAAGGCCTATTTGGAGTGACTTGGAGAGTAATCACTATAAATATGCAATGTACTCTAGAGCTTAAATTATCTCTACACAAAACAGCCACAGTTGAAAGGTTTTAAAAAAATATTTAATAACAAATAGTCAAAACACAAGACAATACCTTTTACTACACAGTGCTATTCAAAAGTTCAGAGATCACAGAGAAATACTTAAAATAATTCAGTAGTACAGTTCTGACATCACAGAAAAGCACTTAGTCTAATATTTCTAGTTTCTAGCTATTTCTAAGAGAAAACACAAATTTAAGATAAACATACATATAGAGCAAAGGCAAAGTGCTGATGAGTTGGATGGTCAAGACAAAGATGCTTAATGCTCTCTGATTCTCTCTCTTTTTAAAATCACATTCCTGGTTCAGATTACATCATTCTTCACACTTCTCTCAGGTTCTCAGGCTAACAGGCTACATTCTTTAGGGCACTCCCGCCAGGTCAGGAAGCAAAGCCATTAAGGACATTTATGCATGCAAATTCTGGCCATTAACTATGGCCTTAAAACAATAGCAAGAGTTCCTTCATCTAGACTGGCCAGAGCCATGTTTACATCAAAGGGTCACAACATGCTTTATTTGGTCAGCAGAGTACACTGTTGTTACATTTTTGCACATGTAACAGCCTTTTTCCATTTAAGACAACAAGCCTGTATTTTATATTAATATTTACAGATAACAGAATTATCTGCAAAATTCCATCTGGCTAGGCTGGCAGCCTTCACCTATCTTCACCCAATCTTCACAAGTTGTGTAAACCACAAGGGTCTTTTTAAGTCTAGCCTTGCATCCTAAATCTCTGACAAGTTCTGATACCCTTGATAAGTGTAAGCAAAGGCCTGGAAGATGAACCATTTACAGGTTACCTTTATCCATTAGAGACATAGGTGCCAAACCATGAATGAATTTCCTGTTCCCCATCCAATTGCCCAAGTTACACTTGAATTGGGTTAGGGAGGAACTCTGTTTCACATGAATTGGGAGTCTGTTCCAGACAAGGAGTAGTCTCTGGGATACACACCTGTCTCTCCAGAAAATCCTATTTATATCAAAAGCAAGGTTTAAGTCTTTAGAATGGGTAATTTTGGTGCTGTTTGTTTTGTGGAGATGCAGGAGGTCCATCACAGTGGGGTCTGATAATGCCCTGTATGCCAGGTATACATCGTCCCTCAAAAGCCTGTAAGAGACAGAATACAGGGATAGGGCCTTGAGGCAGTCTGCACAGGATATTTTACTTTCTCCCTGTATTCTTTTAGTCAGGAACCTCTGTGGACATTCCAATTGTTAGATATGCCTGGTTAGGTACATGCCAAAGAGGGCATTGTACTAAAAGATAGGTCTGATGAATGTTGAATACATTGGAATAGTGACTTCCTTGGACTTAGATGTCATACCTTTGTTTATAAGTTGCACAACAGAGAATGATTTCCTCACCATTGTAGACATGATGATCAAAGGCTAGATTACTATCTAGGTGTGTCCCTAAGTCCCTGACTACAGGGTCAACTCTAAGGGGTGTATTATCAATATGATAGTTATCAGGCGTGGATGACTTCCCAAAGGATACTATTATGAATTTCTTGGGATTTAGTTTTAGTCTATAGCTCTGACACCAGTTGTTTGTCTGTATCAGCCCCTCCTAGAGAACATTTGCATCAGTGTTAGATTCAATGACAGCTCCTAAGTTGCAACCATCTGCAAATTTAGTCAGCCAGAGACCATTGACATTAAATGGCCTTGACTTCTGAGAGGTAAATGCCAAAAAGGAGCTGTCCAAGGACTGATTCCTGAGGGACTCCACTTGTGATTGGTCTCTTTGTAGAGGTGGAATCCCCAATTCTAACTTTCTGGGTCCTATCTGTGAGCCAGTTGGCTATCCAGTGGGTGACATACAGGTCTGTACCCAACCTATTAAGTTTGTCAACAATGCCGTAGTGGGGTATTGTGTCAAATGCCTTTGCCTGGTCAAGGTAGACAGTTCGAATGATTTTTCCTTCACTCATTGCTTTGGTGACCTTCTCAAAGAAGTCCACCTGATTGAGTAGGCATGATCTGCCCTTGATGAAACTAAACTGGGTTAGTTCTAGTGTCTGGAGGTTTACTATATCTCTATTGATCATCTCCATGATAATTCTTTACATGGCTTTACATATAGGACTAGTGAGAAGTATAGGTCTGTATTTTCCGGGGTCTGCAGATGGTCCACATTTTGAAAGAGGAATGACTGCTGCCTTTCTCCATTCATGAGGCACAAAGCCTGTTTGGAGGCTACAGTTAAATAGTAATTCCAGAGGCCCTGATAGGTCATGTTTCATGCTATTTAAAAGGCATCCTGGGATATTATTTGGGCCCATTGATGCAGTGTTCTTGGTCTTAGAGAAATCATTAAGGACCTGTTTCCTAGTGATAGTAGGAGGAGTTATATTTGATGATATTTCCTGAGAGAAGGTTGAGAGGAAGAGATGGGTAAAGTTGGAGCTTAATTTATCAGTCAGGAGTCTGCTATATCCTCTGGCTCAGTATAGGTGGCTCCATTTACAATGAGCTCTGCACACAAATGTGTATTGCCTTTGAGGTTAGAACATAGCTAAAGAGTGCTTGGTGATTGTCATTGGCCTGGGAGGCCAATCTTACCTCAAATTTGACTTTGGTGGACTTTATCTGTCTTCTTAGTTGTTTGTTTAGTTTGATGAGAGTGCTTTTATCCTGCTGGGTGCTGCACCTCCTAATTTTTGCCATGATTTTCTTCCTCCTGTTATATAGCTGATTGATTCTGTGATTCCATTAGGGTGGCTTGTTTTTTATGTTAGTTCTGTACTTCTTCCTGGTGGGTAAAGTTGCCCCTGTGTAGCTATTAACATGCTTGCACAGGGTTTTTGTGAACAGTTCTGTGTAGGGAGCAGTGTTCTTAGGGTTTATGGGGGATTGAAATTTTGCCAGGTTCTCTCTTAACAGCAAGAGGTTAGCCTTAGAATAGTTCTTGAATTTTCCAGGTTTAGCTGGGGGTCCAGGTTTTATTTTTACTTCAAAAAATACCATTTTGTGGTCTGATCTTACCAGGGAAGGCATTACAGTAGAGGGTGTGCAGCAGTCTTCCATATTAGTGTGGATCAGATCCAGTATGGTTGCACCCCTGCTTGGTGTATTGAGTATCTGGTCCAGGGATTTTGTGTTTACAAAATCCAGGAATCTCATCAGATTCCCAGTTAATAGTGTAGTAATTAAAGTCACCCATGATTATAGTATTGGGTTGGATGGCTGGTATTGGGTTGGATGGTTAGTGTTTCTAGTAAGTTTAAATACATGGTGTGGGTTTCCTGTGTCATATAGGGGTACCTATAGCTTGTAAGGAAGTGGCATTGGATTTTACCTATGGTGATTTGAACATGGAGCAGCTTAAGTGCATTGTCCTGTTTGACCAGTCTTGAAGTATTTTTATTTTGATGTAAATAGAGACATCTTCACCTTTAGTCTCTGCCTGTGAAGTAGCTGGCCTAAGTGTGTGGAAAGCATTATAACCTTGCACTGTTGGTGTGCTCTCCTCAGCTTTAAACCAAGTCTCAGTGACTGCACAGATGTCAGCATTATCTAGGGTAAAGAGAGGTTGTAGAGAGTGGAGTTTTTTTGTTTAGACTCCTAGCATTGAGCAGTAATACCTTTAGATTTTCTTCATTTTGTTTTGCTATGTCAGAAGTACTTTCAGTTTGTTATTGCTTAAAAGGGCACTATGGGGCAGACAATGTTTTAGCTAATATTCGAAAGCCTGGAGGGGAGAGGTGCAGATCATCCTTGGCAAAGCAATGTGGACTGTTGACCACCTCCTTCCATGCTGACAAATATTGCATCCCCTTAGAATGACACCAGAAACTAAGCCAATTATTAAAGTCAATCATCTTTTTTTTCTCAAATAATTTTTATTTTCCAAATATAATAATATTTAACAATACAATCATCAGTGAAAACAAGTATTATAAGCTTTTATATACACTATGTACAATTGACCTGAACAAAGAAAAACAATAAAAAATCTGAAATAAAAAAACAATTATAATATTCAATCAATAAAGTATGAAGTTACACATTTAATTAGAGTTCAGTTTTAATGTCTCAATAAGAGCAAGATTATTTTCCCAAGGATTGTTTATCCATGTTTTAGGAAAGATTCTCAATTCTTTCACCTTAATTTCTAATGTCACTGTTTCTTCCATCAATCTCAAGAATTCTTCCAGAATAGGTTCTTGTGAAGACTTCCACTTTCTAGATATACATTTTCTTGCCACAGCTAGTATGGACCAAAGTAGGTCTAGATCTTTTTAATTCATTTCCATTTCCATTCATTTTCATTTCCAAAGACATGCATCTGGAGCATTACTCCCCGGGCCTCCGCTGAAAGCAGGCTCTGTGGAACCTAGTCGGACTTTCCCGGTCAACAAAATGATAAATAAATGATAAATAAAAATTTCAGTAGTATCATTAACGTTTAACAGAACTAAAGATTTGGTTAAAATAAAGGTGTCTGTGAATATAGATTGGAGAAAAAGTCAATCATCTTTTGTTTATCTTGTGGCATCATTCTTGTAGAAGGTAAAATGCTGCTCAATGCTAGGCTCATACCAGCCTGAGACACATATTCCAAGAGCTCCATGATGTCTATCGTCATATAGTCTAGGGAAGTATGTATTAGGTCATTTACTCCCTCATGGGCTATGACTGAGTCATATTGGTAATTGTGGTCCAGTGACCTGAGTGCATGCGTAATGTGGCAGATCCTAGCCCCTGATAAGCAACTGGCTGTAACATTCTCTTTACTCAGCCTGCTGACAGGAACATCAGTGCATCTGACTATGGAGTCTCCAATGACCAAAATGTTGGATTGTGTGGTGACTTACCTTATGGGCTTAGAGGTAGAGAGTCCAAGAGATATAGCTCTATGTATTGATGTGGGTGTCATTTTGAAAGAGTGCATTTCGGGCTGCTGAGGGTATTTTGTTATGTGTACTTCATCTAGGCGGTCTTTGTGGTTTCGGAAGGATACATGTAAGTGCCTCAGCATATGTGGGTCAATATGTTTGCTTTGAACTGTGCATGATGGGTGCAGCATGTGTACTACTTACAACCTTATTGACATTAGGAGTACTTTTATGTGAGAGCTTTGCCTCCATTGACATTGTGTAAATACATCTCTTACATACCATATCAGTTTGCCTGAGAATTAACTGGCTATCAGTAAACATGAGGCAATTTTAACATTGCCTTAGAATGTCCATATCCATCAAGCTGGTAACGGAGACAGTAGGAAAGTTCATATCACTGGCAACAAACCCTTTTTTATTGATTAGACAGTTGGAGTAAGAATATCAATAACTGTCAGAAGTATCCTAGTTTGCAACTATGTGGACAATGCTTGTCGCTGAAAACTAGTTGTCCTGTGTGCATCTAGGCAATGGAGAAATTTCAGTTGTGCTTTTACAAGAAAAAAGCATGCATATTGGAATGGGACACACAGATGAATTGTAGGAATGAACACAGAGGAAGAGGACAAGTGAAATATGATAATGTACAGCAGATGAGGTCATGTCATTGAAGGCAGTGGTAGCATAAACACTAATCACATATTGAGGTGATACAGTACCCACTGCAAACATATTGTATATTATGTGACTATCACATAAGGTGATATATCTGTGGAGAAGATTCTATGTGATATAAGCATCATGACATGAACAATGGAGAGGACATATATCATGGATGGTATATACAATAGGGGTTAGGTGCATATTGTGAAACTGTGCAACATGAGTTGCCTGAATATGAATGTAATGTCAGTACAGGTTTCAACTAAGTGATACACATAGTAACAGGCTAATGGACAACAGCAGACAAAAGTATGCAGAGTCATGGACAATATCAGAATAATACCACCAGTAATCCCATGTCTTTGACATGACATCTGTGACTGTAATTGATCATACATGATTCTGCAAGAACACACTTGTATAACTATTATTAATTGTCAGCTATCTATGAGGGGAATCAAGCACAACTTCCTCAAATTTAACATATGCAGGAGGTGTTAGGAGGGACACTGTCACACCTGTATTTGCAATTACAAGTAATCCTGGCTAGTTGACAGGTGTGCATGCTATACATATTGCACAATCCACACTGTCTGGAATGTAAACAATGCCATCAATGTTGTCAGTCAGCTATGTATTTACTGTGTGCATCACAGAAACACGTATTACACATGCATCTTGTATAATACTTTGATGGGGATTCCACACCATCAACCAGTAATGTGTATGCAACAAAAATAATACTTTAGTATGGCCAATACGATGCATGAGAGGTCACTGTGGCAAATGTGGTACACTTGGGTAACTCATCCCTGGAAGATGTGTTGTGAGGTACATGAAAAAGGGTACAGTGTACTCAGTTACTGGTGTGATGAGGGCTGAGAACTATGGAACTATAATGCCCTTTAAAGTGGATGCTGGTGAACGTTCCACATACCATCTACCTGAGTACACAGGTTACATACCAATTGATCTGCTCATGATTGGACGGGAGATTGGAAATTCACCCCAGGGATCACATCAGTCCCCTACTAGACAGCGGTCCAGGGAAGTGAATACTGTGGGAGGAAATAGCCAGGGAATTGTTATGGCTAGGCTTGTATAGGCCCTAGGGCTGATAGCCTAGTACCAACCTATGAACCTATGAACCTATGAGGGTGTGCTGTCTATATTATAATTAGGTTGTATAGTTGCGTTTATAATGTAACAAATCCTCTCATGATTTGTATTCATCTTCTGTGTCTTCATGGCTGGGGCAGGAATTTTTTGTGTGTGTTGATACCGTCTGTATTATACTAATATCACATGGATTCAATGATTGTCCACAATCTGCAGTTCTTCACAAAGCTGTTTGGACAAAGGATGTGTAAGTCATTCTTGACACCTGAAATTCAAATAATGAACAGTAAAGGGCCTAACACAGATCTCTGAGATATGGACCTGATTACTGGACTCTAGATATGGTTCACTTTACGCACTTTAACATATTTATCTGTCCTGTATGTGATCCAGTGATCTATCCACTTGGTGATATAGGTGTTTATGGCCACTTGTAACAGTGTCTCAGTAATACCTCAGTCTGGACTTGTGTCAAGTGCCTTGGCCAGGTCAAGTTATGCAGGATGATAGTGTTGTAATCACACTTGTCCTTGTTGACCTTCTTGAGGATATCAAACAGATGTAACAGACATGCTGTAGCCTGAACAAATCACAGTCGGGATATTACCTGTGTCCTTTTAGAAAAACTCCATGATGAATTGTTGGTCTACCTCACAGATGAGAAGTCAGGATATGAGTATACATGCATGCATCAGGTGATGTTCCCCCCACAGTCAGAAGGATGCATGTTGATGTACACCATTCTATGGGAACATAGTCTGTCTAGAGGTTTTATTGAAGTATGGATCCAATCGTGTCTGGTAGTTCCATGTTTTGAGTCACACTATAGACGACCTGTGACATTGTCATGGCCCATTGATTCTATGTTGTTAGTTATAGAGAGTGCACAGATGTGTGGCCTTTCTTAGAATAGCAACTGAGTCATTTTTGTATGTATACTATGGCTGATGGCCAGTGGTGACAGGGTGGTGATGTGTGAGACAAACTGTCAGCTAGCAGATTGTCTGTTCCCTCCAGCTTGGTATGTCTGGTGGCATCTACATGCAGATCTGTACTTAGTTGTGTATTCTACTTTACATTTCAAATTTACTGGAATAAATGATTTTTGAAAATACCTACAAACACAACCTTGGTCATTCATGACATTCCACACACTGGTACTATGCACACAGTTGTATAACTATACCAAGGCCATGTACATACATCAATTGCACAACATATGCCTATATGTGTTGCATGGGCAAGCTCTGTCTGAGCAGCTTGATGCCATATCAGGACACATTGCACACCATTTGTTTGTGGCTAAGGCATAGCATTTCCTGACACAAATGCTAATATTCTCACAGTGGTGCTGCTGACCACCTCATTAATCCTTGGGTATAGCAACAGATCTGCACATGCAATGAATTCCATAAGGTTGCAATTGTATCTAAACATGTGATACATTAGTTGTGTATATCATAGCATAACAACCATGTGTATGAGACAAGACTTGTGTGACCATGTAATCAATATGAGTTTATATTGATATATGTCAAAGAGCATGTAATGATGGTATGTGGACATATGCACACCTATGCCACAATGCAAGTGTCACTGTTATAGTGGAATGTGAACTGTGTAGAAAGTTGATCTGCTCCATTACAACTACACATGTTCTAATATGCAGGCAATATACATACAAGTGTATCATATCGTGCCAGCAGTCCTCAGGGTGCATATTATTGTATCTGTTATAGAAGGATCATGTAATGCAAATGGTATCAATGGCCATCAATACAGTAGTTCACATCACAGATTGTAATATCCTCTTGTAGCCATACTGTACATCTATACCTCAATATAATATGTCAATGACAGCAACATTGACATGTCAGCTGTTCATAGGGTGATAGGACATAGGCTAATGGCTAACATCACATGGGATCCTAGGCATTATTATACCATGTAAATAAAATTCCCAATATCTATATTATGGAAGATAGTATGACTGTTGTGCGTATGTGTATATTTGTTGGATTCCATTACATCCTGCCACTATCCATATGAGACATGTGTACCATACCACGACAGAATTAACAATCATGCAAGCAATGGTATGAAGATGGCTTACAGAGGCTCATGGAAGGACTCTGTTTCATGATATGTATGTATGCATATTTGACATGAGGACATCCATCACTCCTCTGCAGGAAGGATGTCATGTGGCCAGAGGAAATAGGAGGATGCATGGGGATAAGTGGAAGGTACTCCAAGTGTCAGTGAAATGAAGGGCTATTCCAAAGATCATACAATGACCATAATATACCACCAACCACACACATAGCAGTAGACTGGTCCTAAGATGGCTTGAACTCCCCCTCCACCTACATACGTACAACTTACCATAGTATACAAAATCATCTACATCACACTTACTTATCCTGCTCTTAGCCCACTAATCAACTTTTATATCCCAAATAAACATCTCAGATCTGAAGACAAACATCTTCTCTTAATTTATAAACCTTACAAAATCCCAGGCCTAAGCCTTTAATCCTGTTCTGTGGCAAAACTATGGAACTCCCTTCTTTTAACTATCAAAATTGTTAATAATTTACACTTCTTCAACACCTCTAGAAAATAATACTTCAACAACGCTTGGATTTGATTCTGTATCAGCCCAGGCTGAGGTACTCTTATACCTTTTTCTACCTCTACTTTCACTATCCCCACTACTAACTTACCCTACCCTCCATCTTTCTACACATACTCCCCTGAGGTTACACTCATACCTTTTCTACATCTATTCCTACTATCACCTCTATCACAGTCTACTTTTCTCTACTTGTACTATCCTATGTCTTCACCAATATAATCTGTTACCATATTTCATGACCTCTAGAATATTAATAATCATTATGACAATCATGTATTATGTAAATAATGATGCATCTTCCTATTATTGAGCTTTCCATATAATCTGTGTTTGAACACTATGATTTTATCATGTCTGTTGAGATTTTATTCTGACAAACTAATTTGTAGTTTTTCAAATTTTGTGCATGAATATTATGGCTTTATTATGTCTGTTAAGTTCATATTCTGGCAAATTAAATGTGTTGTTTTCATATTTGTGCTTGAATGTTATGACTTTATTATATCAGTCTAATCTTTTATTCTGTTAGCCATGTGTATCTGGAGCTTCTTTCCCAGGGCCTCTGCTGAAAATGGGTACCTCAGGACCAAGTTGGACTTTCCCGGTAAACAAATACCTAATAAGTAAATAAATAAATTAAAACATTACACTGTGTAGGCATAGAATATGAATGCCATGCAATGTCACAGTAGCAGCACCACATATGTCTGACTGTAACACTGACATGTTGCACTTCATGGAGTAAGATAGGATCATTGTATGCTGAGGAGAACATGTTGGGAGGAGTGTAGGACATGGATGTGGAGTCACATCCCTGTGTAAAATTGTCTCAAAAGTTATAGTTCTATGAATAGACACACACATTACCTGTTGTCAGATTAAAACACCTATATCTGTAGCTAAAGTAGCTTGAAAAAACAGTAGTTAATGTTACTGCTGCAATGCAAGTTTGTCTTGACTACTATCAGAGTGCATGTTACACAGGATGACATAGTCTTTGCATGCTTCAATAAGATGTTTGGAGGAGGGTTAGGCATAGCTGTGGACTCACATAATGTTTTAAAATCGTCACCATAGTGATTGTTGAATGTACACACAGTTCTCTGTAGTGAGAACAGAACCTCTACTTTACTGTTTACTGAGCACAAGCACTACAGCAAAGTTCTCTTTTATAGTGTTTGAGAACACTTTATAGCTGAAAACATCAGCAGATTCTGGTGAGAAGAGGATGGTAATAGCAGTGTCCCAAATGCAGATGTAAAATAGTCTTTTGAATTGTAACCATCTGTGCAAACATGCATGCACACACACACACACACACACACACACACACACACACACACACACACACACACACACACACACACACACACACACACACACACACACACCAGTTGACTACAGTGAAAACAGAATGGCTACCTAAGTACATAGAATAGAGAACTCAGCAAATAATGCAAGCACCACACCACAAGTTTGACTTGGAGAGTGTCAGACAACACTTTACAAGTGATGACATCAACAGTGTCAGGTGAAAAAGAGGATGGTAATAGCATTGTCCCATGTGCAGGTGTAAAATGGTCTCTTGAACCAACTGAGCAAACACACACATGCACATACACCAATTGACTACAGTGAAAACAAAACCCTTGCCTAAGTACACTGACTAGAAAACTCAATATTTAATGCAAGCGCCGTAGCACAAGTCTGACTTGGAGAGTGTCAGACAGCACTTTACAAGTGACAACATAAGCAATGTCAGGTGAGAAGACGATGGTAATTGTATTGTCTGACATGCAAGTGTAAAATGATCTTTTCAATGTCAACCAACTGATTCGACAACCACAAACACAACAGTTGACTGCAGTGAGATTACAACTTTTACCTATGGTACACTGACTAACGACCTCAGTACTTCATACAAACACCATGGTATAAGTCTGACTTTTGCACTGCAGGACAATTTATAGTGGATGACATCATCACTGGATGTTTGTGAGAAGATGTGAAGTCTGAATGAAATGGATGTGTATGCATATACAACTTTCAAAATATTGGTACTCCATGGGATTGTACTGATGACTGTTGAATATACAGTTATGCTTTTCTAATTAGACAAATGCATAGGTTGGCTAAAGTGAGAATTGAACCCATACATAATTAAGTATACTGACTACAGAACTTAACACTTAACACAAGCACTGCAGAGCAAGTTGGACTCTTGCAATGCTGCAGGACAATTTATAGTGTATTTCATCAGCAATGGATGTTTGAGAGAAGATGTTGTGAGGCCTGAATGAAATGGATGTGTATGCATATACAACTGTCCAAAATATTGGTACTCCATGAGATTGTATATGCAAAAAAACTGTCCACTTTACTACAAGTATTGGAAAATCTGAATGACCATTGTTAGTGTAATGATGTACATGGTATATAAGAAAGCATTTTTGTTTATTTCTGTAGTGCAATTGTTATATTTAGGAAAAAGTACTGAGATACCAAGTTTCACGTGCATAGGTGCCAGTAACTCATGGTTACAGGGTATGTGTTCTTTCTTTAAAAAGTTTCTTCCACTTATTTGTGTTTTTACATGTAATTTTGTGGGATGAAGACTAAATGGGCAGTGAACATCAGTAATTCATGCTATTGTGCAATTTCCATGGCACACTGCCAAGCAGCTAGTTTGCAGGATCAATGGAAAAATGTTTGCACATACAAGATACAAATTTATACTGCTTTCTCCATTTGTGTGTAGTTAAGAATTGAGCAAATAGAGCATCTGCTTCATTAACAAAATTATGAGAGCTGTATTGGTTTTCTTAACTCCACGCAAGCATTTTAAGTGGAGAGGTATGGCAGTCAGCAGTGTGAGTAGTACTGAATGTAAGAAACATACATGGTGCTTAGATGTCTCTGCGGCAGTAGGTGAAAATGCATTGACAGAAAATTTTTTGGCCCAGATAATGCAGTGTTCAAATCCAGGTGTACCTATTAATCTTAAAAATGTATTTATAATGCAATTGATTAATTATTTATTCTACTTCAACTGTTTGCTATCTTAGTGTAGCATGTTACATCAGTATTGCATGAAGGTAACCAGACCACTGAAGAGCCATCTACTGTCCCTTGGCATTAGTGAATGATGCAATACTCCACACAAACACAGAGGACAAAAAGTGAAGTGCTTCATTGGATTGGTTTCATTTATATGTGGTGTGCGATTCTATTTTTTGACCAGATTAAAGGTGTTAAATGGTGTAGATAGGAAAGTGGTGAAATGGGGGGCAAGCAGGGGAAAAAACAAAGAGAAAGCAATATAAGAATGTGTAGGATGGAGGTGGAAAAAACATAGATATCCATTTCTTCAACATAGTAAAATGAAAATATGTACAGAATATTAGCTGAATTTGGAGTATCACCTCAGAAAAAAATGGGCGACAGCAATACGATCATGTTGTATAGCCAGTTGGATCAAATCAAGTATGTTGAGAGGACACGTATGCAGAGTGGAGAGCTATGCAAAGGACAATACATACATATATATATATATATATATATATATATATATATATATATATATATTTTTTTTTTTTTTTTGTGGGACAGGTACCCAGTTTTTTTTTTTATTTCAGTAAGAGAGAAATGGGTAGGGAATGTAGTTATTTCTGGGTTAGGTAAGTAGCATAGGTGAGGAAGCAGACGCAAAGAAACAGGTCAAAAATACAAGACACTAGAGGTAGGAGGACACCATGATTTGGGTTATCGAAGGGACAGTAGATGCTCATGCCATTCAAACACAGGGACAGTGAGAATAAAGTCCTCACCCTCAGGACTATCTTCACTGCTCCCTTACTCTGCTGGCTGTTGGAGTGCTTTTCCTATAGACCATAAAAGAGAGCATCCTCTCCATCTAGCATAGGCATGAACCAGTGGTGTTCTTTATAATCCTAAGCACCAAGCCTGGCAACTCCTGCTAGATTATCAAATCCCCAACTCTGTCCGTACTCCATCTAGCACCACAGCACCAGATGCCAGGGTAATTTTACCCGATGAATGAGAACCTAGGTAGTGTAGAGGCAGCAGAGGCAATAGTGCCAGTGTAAGTGCAGGAGCCACTGGAGTGGAGGCAGGCTTAGCCATGGGGGTTTGCCTTCCTCCCTGTACTGTAAAGTATGTTATGATTTGTCAGAGACAGATGACATGGAAACATTTTGACCACACATAGAAAAATAAAAAAGAGAGATGAGGGCTGAGGTAAGACAAGAAAAAGGGATAATTAGTGCCATCATATATCTGACACACAATACATTATCACAATAATAAAGTGTTTATCTCTGCTTTTACATTTAAGTATACTTCTTAACAACTACAAACTATAACTACTGATTGCTCAAAGTAATCCTTGCAATGTGCATATATTGTTCATATGCTTGGTCAATTTATACATATTAAGTTAACAACAGGGCATTTATGCCACTTCTGTTGAAATCATTATGTCATTTTTTAAAGGAATTTACTATATGTTTGTGATTAGTGGTATCTGAACCCACAGCATCTGACTACAGTATTAGTCTTGACTCCTACAGATGGCTTGTACTACAGACTTAAGCATACATGCTTGCTTTTACAGTTTGGATATGCACACTTAGTTTGCTACTGTTGAATAGAAGATAAATGCTTTAATCAAAATAATAGTTATGTTGTACTGCATACATTCCCCTTGCTTCCCTCAGTCTCTTCAGATTCTCAGCATGGGGCTCCCTATTCACCATTATCTCTTGGTTGGCTATGGAATAAAAAGAAGAGAACAAGAGAAGAGCAGTAAGCAGACCAGTCTGGCTCATATGCAACTGCCTGTCTTGTTTTAATTCTCTGTATCTGTACACTTACACAACTGTGGTATGTGAGCAGTCCTAAACTCATCCAGCCACTGGTTGAGTATATCCTATTTGCACCTTTTGGGATCATTATAGTGGTGCCTACATTGTTCTGTAGTGCATGGCATTCCAGTTGCACTGGAGATAGCCTTGGCCAGACTATTTCATGGCTTGGACTTGTACTGGGAGATGATATAGTCCCCCTGCAAGGGTCTTCATCTGTGGCACTTCATAAGTAGTCCATTAAAAATTCTGGACTCCTCAACACCCCACTTTTCTACCCTAAATTGGGTACCTTCCCTTTTACCTCCAGACATGTACAACCAGTGAAACAGCACTAATTAAGAGTAAGTTCCCATCAATGCATGTTATTGTGTTTATTAGTATTTTCTGTGGCTGCATTCCTGTAGATTTTGAAATTCAGATGGAAAACCTATACTGAGTTTGCATAATTGTTTTATAGCTTGTTGAAAATTTTGTCCATCTTGGATTGGCTTATTAGGGTACAATTCAGCTGCTTATGCTGTAATTAGCATGCCACAATGTTTACTGGGTTTGTGCTGCTCTACACAATGGATAGAGCCACTTACTCAATACAAAATGGTGCAATACCATGTAGTCATCATGCCATGATGCACACATTGTCTTAGCAGACCATATAGGCTTTATTGAATCTGTTCCTGGATGTCAATCATTAAAGAAAACTACTTGAATTCATAGCATCCTTTCATCAGTTTAAAAGTGGACCAGCTTGCCAGAAAAAAATAAATAATAAATTAGGAACAAAAAAGTATATTTGGAATTGTATCAGACTGGGTGATATTACAGGCAAACACAATGAGACTTTTCTCTCATAATGTATTAAAAACAACTCCCACCATCAATATGTATAAAACAGTGAAATAAAGACACCAGCAGACAATGAGCAGTGCAAATCATTAACTGTTAGCAGCAAGAAATGCTTAAATACATGTGCATTTAAAACACATTAAATTATGAAACAAGCCTAAGTACTCAGATCACAGCAATCACCTGGTAACAACTGTACACTACATAAAAATAAAAAAATTAGGCAGAATGAAGCAGCACTCAGTCTGCAGAATGGTCATATTAAAATACTGCTTAAATCCTAAAAAAATCAGGAATGTAGATGCTTACCTTTACCTTTATGAGTATATAACTAGAGGCAGGTAGAAGAAAGAAGGGGGGGGTCTGCTTTTTCCCCCAACAAACATCTTTACTAAATGTTCACACATGACATAGGCAATCCTACATTTATACAAATGAAAAACAAAGAACATGACACCACTTTAGTTGCAAACAATATACACCACAAACACCACTAAAATAACTGTATTTGCAGACATTATACATCACTTACAATCTATCCAGTTATTGTCAGTTAAGCATTATATGGCTCATTCAAATCGTGTCTCTTAAACCTCATTCCTTCTCTGCATATATTGTTCCCACAATTCCCATTTTTCCTGTGTAGTTTGCTCTCTCCCTTTTCTAAACATCCCATTTTCCAGTAGTGTTATCTCTGTTACTATATTCACTACTTCTAGTAAAGTTGGTCTAGACTTTGATTTCCATCTTCTAGTAATTGCTTTTTGGCAGCCACAATAATTTTACTCAGCAAGGCTTTATTATGTCTAGGGAATTCCAATTCTGTATTAAAACTAAAAAAAAATCATCTCCCAAATCAACCCAATATGCTCACCCAGCATCCCTAAACTCTGCCATCTCATTACACTTCCCAAAAATATGATCCCAGCCACCTCTTTCTTGTCTGTCACACTTCCAACAATTGCTGTCCACCTGAAGAAAAATTCTTTGGAGTCTACTCCGGGTATAAAAATACCTGTGCAAACACTTCCTGGCAAATATCCTAAATCTTCTAGACTTTGTTGCATATTTAGGATATATACATGTATCCTCCCATTTTCTCTTCGTGAATTGCTTATCCAATCTTTCTTCCCAATCCTTTCTAAGCTCCTGGGGGGGAGGTCTTCTGTTTTGTGCACTACATGTGAATGTGAATGCAGTTTTCAAAAGGTATGAAGGTATTTTATATATATATATATATATATATATATATATATATATATATATATATATATATATATATATATGTATTATATATGTATGGGTCCAGGTCCTTAAAATACATGAAATGCTCAGATGAATAAATATTACAAAACTGAACCTGAAAAATCAAAAACCAGGAAGCTCAAAAGGATTGAACCTTCAGTGTGTGAGAATGCATTGCAATGGGAGATTGGGAAAGTGCTCAGTTCCACACTATGGTGCAGTCTTGGACTTGGTATATATATATATATATATATATATATATATATATATATATATATATATATATATATATATATAATTAGCAAAGGATATGGGGAACAATCTCTTACATATGGGGTGTGAGGGGGATCGCCCCTATGCAAAAAGGCCTTGTGTTTCTGTCTTTCATTTAGAGCTTCTGGGTTTCAGAGTTTCCAGGCTCAATCTTTTAAAATTCTCTCCTTGGATTATTTGATGTATTGATGGAGACTCATATATATATATATATATATATATATATATATATATATATATATATATATATATATATACACATATATATGTAGATTAGCTATAAATATGTAAAATATATAGCAATATAGATAAAGATAGACATAGATACAGATATAGATATGGAAATATTTTGTATTCTACAGTGATGACTACAGTCTTTGAGCATTTTTAATGCATGTATTTTATTTTGTGCCAGAAATACTCATTTCTTGGTTTGTTTACTTTTTTAGTTCTGTTTGCCTCCTAATCACTTTGCAGTGGGGTGAAATAACCAGTGACTTGTTGTTTGGTAGTCGTTTGTTGCTTGTTCTTAATATTATACAGTCATCACTATCATTTGTGAACATTTTTTAAATGGACTGCATTCATTTGATCGAGCTAACATTGCTCAATCGGGTATAACACCGAGTGTTATTACCGAATTTCTCATTGCTGAAAGGTTGGAATGTCATACCAAACACCAAATGTGACATTTCCGACTGCTCTACCACCTAAACAAGTGCTACCATGGGTCAAAAAGGGGGGGGGTTGTTTTGCGATTCGCAACAATTGCGCTTGCATTTTTGAGGTTTTGCCGCACTGCTTTTGATCGTATTCCGATCGACCATCCACCGGCCGATCAAACTAATGTATACCTTTTAAACATTTATTTTGAGGTAAAAATGGTAATGTTTATGTTTATTAGCCTTTCTAGTTCTATTTGCTTCCTAACTGCCTTGCAAAAGAGTGAATTAGCTAGGGCCTGTGTTGTTTGGTATTTGTTTGGTTTTAAATGTACAATTGATGGCTGCTTTTGCTGTTTTTTTAAACTAAGGAATTACAGCATCATCCATTTTGGGGAAGAATGTGTTTACCTGGTCTCTCTGAATTGAGAACCACACCTGAGGCTCAAAGTATATTTTTTCATTGACTAGAGGGTATAGGAGTCAGCTTTCAAGGTTTTTTTCTCTACTACAGATTAGGCAACTTTGTGTGGAGCTACCCACTGAGCAGCAGCAGCAGTTAACAGTGCTCTGTATAGTAGCAGATGCCAAGAGAGTAAAATCTCCCTGTAAAGTTATAATTAGGTCTAAAACCTATTAAACAGAGTAGCACTGCACGGAATTGAGCTTAGAGCAGCTAACCTGTGCATCAAATAGCACTAGCGTATTCTAGCACTATAGCACATATTGTCCTTAACCCCCTTAACTGCCCTAGGAGAACCTCTTAAAATCCAGTCCTTAATCCAAAACAGCTCACCCTATTTCAGGTTCTGTTTAATAGATTTGGGAATCCTAAAGCAATGTAGCAATTGTCTCAGGAATATGCACACTACATCCCTCACGCACTTTGCTTACCACACAAACAGGGGCACCTAAAAGAAAGCTTCCCAAATCTCAAAGACCTCCAAAACCATCTAATGACAGCACTGCTTCTCAGCAATCACTTAAACTCACACCAAAATTAACTCCAAACATGTCACATAAACTTGCACCCAATGGTCCTCCAAGAGCAAAGCCCATAAGACAAGCCTATACTTTGCCTGCTACTCTTGTCATTGGGAACTCCATTGTTGGTCACGCAGATGCCCCTCTCACCAAGTTAGTTAAGGAAGAATTGACAGTTAGTTGCCTATCTAGAGCCAGGATCCATAGTATTACACACTCACTCATGTCACTGCACCCCAGGTACCGATATGATTCTGTCATAGTCTATGTGGGTGTAAATGACCTGAGACTTAACTCTCACTGGATTATATGAAAAGAAACATAAAGGGTCTGTCAGAATGTGTGTCACAGATTGGCAGGAGCAGTTTTCTACCAGCACCAAGGATGATCAGTATGAATATCAAATGATTGATTTTAATAATTGGCTCCGTTTCTGGTGTCACTCCAGGGGAATCCAATATCTTTCAGCACAGGAGAACATGGTCAAAAGACCACATTACTTTGCCAGTGATGGGCGACACCTGTCCCCCATAGGTTTTGAATATTGGATAAAATTTATCCACCCCCTTAGAGTCAGTTTTAGGCAATGCCAAAAGCACAAAACTACCAACATAGTGAAAATGTCTACAAGCAGCCTTAATGTGCTACTGCTCAATGCTAGGAGTGTAAACAAAACAGCTCCACACTCTTCAAGCTCTCCTCATTCTGGAGAATGTAGACATCTGTGCCATGACAGAGACTTGGTTTAGAGCCATAGAAAGTACTCCAGCAGTGCAAGGCTACAGTGCCTTCCACACATTTAGACCAACAACAACACAGAATGGGGCCAAAAGTGGAGGTGTCTTGATCTACGTTAGCAAAAAACATACATCCAGGTTTGTTAAACAGGACGATACCATAGAGCTCATCCACATGCAAGTCACTATAGATGAGGTCGGCCACCATATCATGGCTAGCTACAGGTCACCATCTATGTCCCTAAAGTCTCATGACTCTTACCTAAACCTACTAGAAGCACTCACCATCCCACCAAACACCTTATTCATGGGTGACTTTAACTACTCCTTTATAGACTGGGAAGCTCACACTCCCTCAAACTCACAGGCATGATGCTTCCTGGACTTTATTAACACAAACATCCTGGAACAGACAGCGCACACTCATACTGGATCTGGTACTCACCAACTTGAGAGCACATTGCACCCCCCCCCACCCATGTCACATCTTCACTATTGAGGTTGGATCAAAAAGATGTCCCTTTGAAGTAAAAATCAACTCAGAAAACCCAGCTAAACTAGTTAACAGTTATGAACTATTCTAAGGCAAACCTATTTAGAGATGGTGTGTCAAAATTCAAGGCTTCCTGTAACCAAGTGACAACAGCTATATATGCAGAATTCCTCACAGAGTCCCATACAAACATGTAAATGGCTACATAGAGGCTGCTGTACTTACCAGACATAAACCCAAAACAAACACTAAAAATAAACCTCCCTGGTAGTATCCTCACCCAAGCAGTGTATATAATAAAAGGAGCAGACTTATGGCCAGAATCAGGAAGATCAACTCCCTTTAAGACAAGTGTTCTCTTGTGCAGCAAACAAGCAACCAAGGTCTTATTAATTCCAGCAAGACCAACTATGAATTCAGGATAGCCATGCAGGCTAAGGATAATTACAAGGCCTTCTTCAGCTATGTATGGAACTTTAAAGGCAACACACAGCAGTGTGCTAAACTGGTGGTGAATGGTACTACCTTTACTGATCAAGGTGACATAGCAAATCTACTGGCTGATAAATTTAGCTCAAAGTTCACCCCCCCATGCCCTCCCATCTCAATCATGTGACTAGGTGCTGGTGGTACTAGTTAAAGTCAAGAACACTGCCTCCATGGGTCCCCAACAACATTCCCAGTCTAAAACATGACCTAACAGAATCACTTGAGGCACTCTTTAACTACAGCCCTGAAACACCCTGTGTTCCAAGAGAATGGAGGGCTGCACCAATCATTCCCCCCCTCAAAGGCAGATCAACCAACCCAGGGAATTAAAGATCCATCAGTCTAACAAGTCTAATATGCAAAATCATGGAACAAATTATTATGGAAATGATAAACAAGGACATTGACAACCTGCAGATACCAGGACCATTTTAATTGTGCTTTGTTAAGGGAAGGTCATGCCTAGTTAACCTGGTTAGAGAGAGAGAGGGTAAGCAAGGTAACTGATGAGGGTAAAACAGTGCATACTGCTTATCTTGACCTGGCCAAGGCATTTGATACAATAGCCCACTCAGGTATTGTTGACAAGCTCTCAGAGCTAGGCATTAATCCCTACATAACTTGCTGGATTGCTGGCTGGCTCACAGACAGGAACCAAAAAATTGGGATCAGTGAGAACACGTCCACTAAGAGATCAGTCACCAGAGAAATACCCCAGGGCTCTGTGCTGGGCCTGCTCCTGTTTGGCATCTACTTCTCAGAAGTCAAGGCTTACGTTCAAGGCTTCTGGCTGACCAACTTCACAGATCACTGTAAACTGGACCTATCATAGATTCCTTCAGACAGCAACATCTTGAAAGAAGGTTTATCACAGACAAATGACTGGTGCTAAAACATGCATTATAATGTCCTTTGGGAAACTGCCAACCCAAGTTAATTACTTCATCAATAAAATACCCTAAGAGTCAATGGAGTAGTAAGGGATCTGAGAACATATGCAGACAGCAATCTGGCCTTTGATCAACACATAGCAAAGATAAGAAAATCATTCTATGTCACCCGACTTATAGATAAGGGTATGGTGTCCAGGTCTAAGGAAGTTATAGTACCACTCTACTCAGCCCTTATTAAACCTAACATTGCATATAATACCAACTTTGGCATGTGTCTAACTAGACACTTGTAACAGTTGGAATACTCACAAAGGTTTCTCACCAGCAGAATTCAGGGCATGAGTACCCTGTCCTACATTGATCGCCTAAAGGCTTTGTCACTGTATTCAGTCTCCTACAGACTGCTGAGATGGGATCTTTGCCTGACTTACAGGGCTTCCTCAGACCCAGCCCTAATGAATCTGTTGCACATGTGCAAAACAAACAGCACCAGAAACACTAGATCCGGGGATCTAAGCTTCACTTTGTGACATAAACAGAATGTGCTGGAGGGACAGATATGTGTCCCAAAATATTCCTGTACTATGGAATAGGCTCCACATCCATGTAAAACAGAGTTCGTCCCTGACCCTATTAAAAAAAAAATCTTGACAATTGGATAGGAAATCATAAATCTGCCCTTGGTCTGGCACCTCATGTCCCTTATGGACAGAGGCCACCAATAAGAAAAGTTGTATCCTAACTAACACCCCCCCACCCCCACATATCCTTAGTTACCTCTCTAGTAACATCAACTCCTCATATAGACACCCATGATACTCAGGAACCCAAATGATTTAGGTTGAGCTGTTAGGCTTGTAAGGGCTCTAGTAGTCTTTAGCCTAATAACAACCTATGAACTTAGCTGTGTATATAAATATATATATATATATATATATATATATATATATATGTGTATATATATATATATATATATATATATATATATATATATATATATATATATATATAAAAGCATATGCACAAACAAATTAAATCTATTTATCTATATATGGATAGACAATTTAATGAAATGATAATAACAGAAGGTTATTGATGAATGCAATTATTATTGTCGGCCTTCATAAAGTATTTGGGAGAAACCCAAACTTGGATGTTGGTCCTCTACAAGATCTTTTTAGTTGCTGGAACCCTGAATGGGCATGGGGCTGCTTGTCAGTACCTAGCTATAAAGAGGAAACAACCACACACTTACTTCAGTCTCTTTAAGAGGCCTTGGAATTGCTTTATGTATTTGTATTTCTTTCACAGTTGTTAACCAGGGTGGTGCACATGTGCTTCCAGCAAATAGTTTTGGGGAAGGGATAACTGCAAGAGCATTTGAATCCTGAAATTAGTGTATCTTAAATCTGACCCTGTCAGAAACTTCTTAGGGATTGGACTCCCAATATCAAATGCTTTGTTACAAAATGCATTTGGAGAAAACCAAAGTGTGTTAATAGCAGCCTGCATTTAAAGTGGATTGTTGAGAGACAGCCTTACAAGACTCTCTGCAAATATATAGAGCTGAGTATATTTTTTGTATTATTCTGTATTATAGAGCTAAATTGTTACTTAGATATCTGTTGTCTTACTGTTCAGCAAATATACAGATATCAGTATATATTTTTTTGGTTATAATTTGCACTGTGATTCCTCATATCTATCTCTGTTGAAACTGTCTCCACCCCTGTTCTTGGTTGTAGTTTAAATTTGGTGGCTTTTGCAGTGCCCGCCCCACTGTAGATTTGATCTAGGACACTCCCCCAGTCCCATCTCTTTACCACATTCTACCTAATAAACCCTTTTGCACTTGCTTTTAATCCTTTTTAATTTAATTACATTTTTTCAAACTGTGTGTGGACTAATATTGCTACATACTCAAGTGTGCCAGCTTGCACTGCATGTGAATTGTTTTTACTACTGTTTCTGCTACTTTTCTGAAAAAAAAAAAAATTCTGCTTTTACTGTATTTGTGTTTCTTCCTACTTTATTTTGCTTTTGCGTCATCTTAAAAGTACTCAGTTGTATTTATTACTGCTTGGTGTAACTCATTCTAAGCCTTTTAGTTTAAGCACTTGGGCTTCAGACCAGTTGTTTTACATTAAGAAGGTTTGTGGTCTGCACTGTAGTGGCAGAACAGGTAGCTTACATCCTTCTAAGTTGGGAACTGCTGATTGAGGGCTCAGTGTCTGTTATTCTAAAAGTGTATTTATTCTGGTTTAAGCACTTGGGCTTCAGGCCAGTTATTTTACATTAAAAGGGTTTGTGGTCTGCACTCTTGTGGGAGGAGAGGCTGGACTCTGCCCTTCTGAGCTGGGAATTTCTGGTTAAAGGCTTATAGTGCCTGCATATTTGAACTGCTTCTTACTGAAATTGGTACACCTTGTTTGCTGTAGGGTAGACTAGATCCAGGCCTGCTGAATCTAGCTTTGTTTGTATAACTTGAGCACTAATCCAGGCATTCTTTAAAGTATTCAATTGTATTTATTACTGCTTGGTAGTAACTTGATTAAAGTGTAGCTATAATTCTAAGTCTTTTGGATTAAACACTTGGGCTTCAGACCAGTTGTTTTACATTAGGAAGGTTTGTGGCCTGCACTGTGGTGGCAGGACAGGTAGCTTACATCCTTCTAAGTTGGGAACTGCAGATTGAGGGCTCAGTGTCTGTTATTCTAAAAGTGTATTAGTTCTGGTTTAAGCACTTGGGCTTCAGGCCAGTTATTTTACATTAAGAGGGTTCGTGGTCTGCACTCTTGTGGGAGGAGAGGCTGGACTCTGCCCTTCTGAGCTGGGAATTTCTGGTTAAAGGCTTATAGTGCCTGCATATTTGAACTGCTTCTTACTGAAATTGGTACACCTTGTTTGCTGTAGGGTAGACTAGATCCAGGCCTGCTGAATCTAGCTTTGTTTGTATAACTTGAGCACTAATCCAGGCATTCTTTAAAGTATTCAATTGTATTTATTACTGCTTGGTAGTAACTTGATTAAAGTGTAGCTATAATTCTAAGTCTTTTGGATTAAGCACTTGGGCTTCAGACCAGTTGTTTTACATTAGGAAGGTTTGTGGCCTGCACTGTGGTGGCAGGACAGGTAGCTTACATCCTTCTAAGTTGGGAACTGCAGATTGAGGGCTCAGTGTCTGTTATTCTAAAAGTGTATTAGTTCTGGTTTAAGCACTTGGGCTTCAGGCCAGTTATTTTACATTAAGAGGGTTCATGGTCTGCACTCTTGTGGGAGGAGAGGCTGGACTCTGCCCTTCTGAGCTGGGAATTTCTGGTTAAAGGCTTATAGTGCCTGCATATTTCAACTGTTTCTTACTGAAATTGGTACACCTTGTTTGCTGTAGCATAGATTAGATCCAGGCCTGCTGAATCTAGCTTTGTTTGTATACTTGTTATTTCCCTGAAACGTTAATACCACCTAAAACATGGCGTTTCAGCGCTTCTGTGGATCCCTAGTGATATCTGCATTGCTTACTGTACTTATTTCCTTGTTTCACTTAAAAGAAAGTTACTGTTTGTTGTTTTTGCATTTAAGTTACCTGTAACACATTGCATTTAAGTTACCTGGCACTTGCTCACTAAAGCAATTATATAAGTCAGCACTAAAAAATTAAAAGCACTACACCCTCACAAACTCCCCTTGAGTACCTTGTTCCCCATTGGCCCTTTTTTTCAATTATAAAGGAATTCCCAATACTATTCTAGCATGTCCGAAGGTCAGTTGTCAATCTCCTCTCCGGTCCAGCTGGTGAATCTGGGAATCTTGAGGCAATGTTACAACTGCCTCATGTACACAGACAACCCTCTCCTCCTCCCAACAAATTTCAACACATGTGAGAGATGCATCCATATAGCCAAACTGGAGGCTAAGCTCTCTCAACTCAGTACTGGCATAACCAGTCAGGAGGAGAAGGAAACCACACTCACTACAATTCCAGTCTCACATAGACCTACCACGACAGCAAACCAAACACATAAACACACAAAAACATACTTGGAGGCTCTAAATAAAAATCTGCCTAAGCAGCAGAGACCTCCAAAGCAGACACCCAAGCAACCGCTACCCCAAAACAAAACACGTGCAACACATAGCTCACAAAGCCAGTGTGCCGACCAGTCACAGCCCTTAAGGCTAAACAACACACCTGATACACTTGTAATAGGTGACTCTATCGTCAGGCACACTGACGTCCCGCTCACCAGGCTGAACAAGGAGAAGGTCACGGTGAGCTGCCTGTCGGGCGCTAGGATCTGCCACATAACACAAGCACTCAGGTCACTCCAAGGCAAGTACAAATATGACTCAGTCATTGTCCATGCTGGTGTGAATGACCTGAGACATACCTCCCTGGACTACATGAAAAGAGACATAGAGGAGCTCTCTGAGCATGTGGCCCAGGCCGGTATGACCCTGACCTTGAGTAGCATCTTACCCTCACCAAGAATGATGCCACAATATGAAGACAAGATGATCAATTTCAACAATTGGCTTAAGTATTTGTGTCATTCAAAGGGGATCCAATGCCTGTCAGCCTGGGATGACATGCTCACCAAGCCACGATGCTTCACTAGGGATGGCTTGCACCTGTCACCCCTGAGCTTTCAGATATTGGCAAAGGCTCTTGCTACCCCCATAGTGCCTTTTTTAGGCAAGGCTGAAAAGACAAACCCACCTCCATAGGTATCACAAGGGATAAGAAACTAATAGTAATGCTACTCAACGCCAGAAGTCTAAACCTCAAGATGCATGCACTCGAAACTCTCCTTAGCATGGAGAACATCGATATCTGTGCAGTAACAGAAACCTGGTTCAAGGCTCCCGAGAGCACCCCAGCACTACCAGGTTATACCTCATACCATGCTTTTCGGCCCCAAAACTTGGACCGAACCACAAAAGGAGGGAGGTATCAATATTCATCAAAGATACCCACACCTCCAGCTTGGTGGCACAGCACGAAGCATCAGAGACTATCCATGTGCAACTAATAGTGGGTAAAACTGCCTTCCAGTTTATAGCCTGCTACAGACCACCCCCCCAAACCCAGGAACCCCACTCGGCCTTCCTGAGAACACTGGAAAATATGAAGGTCTCTCCAAACACCATTATATTGGGTGACTTCTACTACCCAAACATAGACTGGGAGCATTACTCTATCTCCAACACCCTAGCCCAAAGGTTCCTAGAATTTATAAACTCAAATGCTATGGAACAACTTTTTACCACTCCCACAAGAGGGGAAAACATACTGGACCTGATCATCACGAACATGGGGACTCTATGCTCCAGACCAGAAGTGTATCCCTCACTGGTAAGATCAGACCATAAACTAATCTCACTGGATATTCACATCCCGACCCCACCTCCTTCCCAGAAAACCACAGTGAAAAACTTCTCTAAAGTAAATTTCACACTCCTCAAAACCGAGGTGGAATCCTTCAAAGCCCACGGGCCTGTGGAAAATACGGCCCAGACCGCAGAATCCTTTATAAATGCATTCTATGAACACCTTCAGGAATGCATGGATCATGCAATCCCAAATAAAACCAAGACCCAATCCTCCAAAGGCAGACGTCCTGTCTGGTGGACCCCAGCCATAAACAAACTATACAATAGAAGGAGGAAGCTACTAAATGATAGAGCAAAATCCCAAAAAGGGAAGGCATCTCTGATCAGTATTAGCAAAAAACTACGGGCACTCATAAAATCGTCTAAGGCCAGCTTCGAGAGAAAAATTGCACAGGACACTAAGGATAATCACAAGGCTTTCTTTAGTTATGTTAGGAACCTGGGTGGGAATTCCCAGATATGCTCAGAATTAGTCCAAAATGACAAAAAATACACCGAACCCACAGACATTGCCAATATCCTAGCTGACAGGTTCAGCACAAATTTCTCCCCCCCCCAACAAAAGGGCAAATATCTATCCCAGCAGAGTGCTGCACCCCTGACATCTCAGATGCTCAGGTAAGAGCCGCACTCTCCAAAGCAAAAAACACAGCATCAATGGGACCAGACGGTGTCCCGGGCTGCATCCTACATGAACTCCAAGAAGGGCTAAACCCAAACATAAAACTACTGTTCAATCTCAGTGGCGTACAGCAACAGTGGTCCCTCTCCACAAAGGTGGTGCCTCAACAGATCCTGGAAACTACTGCCCCATAAGCCTGACTAGCTTGGTCTGCAAAGCTATGGAAAGGATCATCATGGACCTAATAAATAAAGATATTGGAGACCTACAGACACTGGATCCTACCCAGTTCGGCTTTGTTAAGGGCAGATCCTGCCTCTTAAACCTGGTTGATTTCTTTGAAACAGTCACCAAGGCCATTGATGAGGGGAATGTGGTCCACACAGCCTACCTGGACCTCGCAAAAGCCTTCGATACAATACCCACTTGGGCATTATAGATAAGCTCACCAGCTTAAATATAAACCCCTATGTCACTAGATGGGTTGCAAACTGGCTCAAGGACAGAACCCACATGGTTAGAATTGCAGGAGCCATGTCAGGCTCCAAACCAGTTACAAGTGGCGTCCCACAAGGCTCAGTCCTGGGACCTCTCTTGTTCGGTATATATTTCTCGGAGGTACAGGCCAACACGGAAGGACTGTGGCTGACCAAGTTCGCAGATGACTGCAAACTGGGTGCCATTATCGACTCTCCAGCCGACACAAGCATCCTTCAAAAGGGCCTCATAGAAACAGACAACTGGTGCCAGAGCCATGGCCTCAAGCTAAACGCCAAAAAGTGTATGGTCATCCCCTTTGGCAAAAACAAATTGCCCACAAATTATCACATAGGTGGTAATCCATTAAGTACAGAAGAAGTAATTAGGGACCTGGGAACCCAAGTTGATAGCAGTCTCTCATTTGACAACCACGTGGCCAAAGTGGTTAGAAAAACATTTTATATAGCCCACCTAATCATGAAGGGATTCACATCTAGATCATGGGAGGTCATCGTGCCTCTTTACTCATCCCTCATCAGGCCCATAATTGAGTACAATGCCCCTTTTGGGATGTACCTTACCAGACACCTGCAGCAACTGGAAAGACCCCAAAAGTACCTCACCAAGAGGATCAAAGGGCTCAAACAGATGCCATATGCTGCCCGGTTAAAGAAACTCCAGCTCTACTCAGTGGCATACTGCCTGTTCAGGGGCGATCTGTGCCTGACGTATAAAACCATGTCCAACCTGGAATTAATGGACATGCTGCACTTCAGAAAATCCAAATCCCATCGAGCTACGTGCTCGAGAGACTTGAACCTCAGCACTGAAATAAATAGGACATGCTGAAGGGACAGATTCATAACCCAGGGGCTCCCTTCACTCTGGAATAAAATCCCAGTCCAGGTTAGGCAGAGTCCCTCATTGACTCTCTTCAAGAGGTATCTTGATGAGTGGATGGGAGATCATAGGTTTAACCCGGGTGTCACTTCTGTGTCACTGTTTGACAGAGGCACAGTATACTAACCTCGAAAAAGGGCATAGCAAAATTAATTTAAAATAGGTGGCGAAAGCCAAACACATTCTGGCTAGGCTTATAAATGCCCTAGGGCAGATAGCCTAGTATGAACCTGTGAACCTGTGTAGCAGACAAACGGAATATTAGTATTATAAAGTCAAATATGATGGACATAACAAAATCTGTTACTGGCATGGAATGATTGATTATGCAATATACAGCAGCCATAAGACTCATGACAAATTTTGGACCAGTTAGTACGAGGGAGGGAGTTTACTGTGCAGCAGAGATCTTATTTTTAGAAACTCTACCATTAAAGTAAGTGTTTTCTGCTAACTCTTGCAGATTCAAAATAAAGATTACTTCACCTGGCACTCATGAAGTTTTCCCTTACTTTCTAGATATGGCTGGGTTTTTTAAATCACACCCTGTTGGGCAGCTGAAATAAAGTCTTGTGCACCTCAAAGCTGGATTTTCAGTTTTGTATTACTTAATGAATATACAAACACAAATCCACGTCACCCTGGAAATATTCATGGCACATACTTGTTGAAGAGAGTTGCAGTAATGCTTTCTGTCATGGTGGACTGTTCCCCAAATTTCCAAGCCAAAGGTTGTTACGTCTGTCATAATGAAACGTAATGCAGTAAACTAAACCACTTAGAAAAGTTCTATTTAGTGAATTTTCTAACTGCAAAATGTCCCCCTGCACCTGCCACACTATCTGTTAATTATATGTACTCAATACAAGATTGTTCATTCCCAGGGAGGGAAGGGGCATATTCCCCAAGGTTGTCAGTCCTGCACAACTGTTGACCATTTAGTCTGTCAGTCAAAGCACATTAATAAAACAGATGTTGACATTTGGGAGTTTTGACTAATAAAAGTGCACACACACACTCACACATATATAATATATACACACATATACATTCATATGTTTGTTTAGTTGTTTACATATGGTGGTTTACAGATGTTTGTCTACAATTCAGAAATCCTGCTGGCTAAAAACATTATTTCAAAGAGCAGTGTTTTCTAGGAATTCTATCTGAGGACTTCAGTATTTTATTGACACAAAAACAGGAAGAATTAGACTTTCATTTACAAAACTGAGGTCCCATTTGTCTGTTTCTGGTTGCTTTATAAAGCTGGCAATAAAGCGACCATTCACTGTTGTTCAGGAAGAAACAGCAGGTAAAGGTAACATGATAGATGAATAAGCATAGTCAACACATGATAAAAGGGCCAGTAATTCTACAACCTAATGCATGCAATAAGCAGTAGTGTCCAGCCTTTGTTTCACACTTGTTATAAATATTGTCCATTTACAGGTTTAGTCTTTTGGTCTTTCATTTTTCTTTACAAACACAACAAAACCACTGGAAGAAAAAAAGACAATGATTTTGAATTAATGTAACCTTCTACAAATTACAAAACACAGGAACATACAATATGGATTCTGAATGTCACCCTTTTATTGTGGCAATACTCTGTTGGCCAACCACAGGGTTAATGATGGACCATTCATCTTTACTGTTAAAAATGTAAGTATACCTATTTGAGCCATCTCATACTATAAGAATTAAGGCTACACTTAATGTTTTTAATTTTGACAATATTTTTAGGATGAGTGTGGTTGGCGGAAAGGTTTGTGATAAGTCATTGCTCTAAATCATTTGGTTTCAGTCAGTACCCACTACAATATTCAGAGTGTTAATCTGAGTGGTGTATTGCTTATTTTGCATTTTTCCTTGTTTTAAACAAAAGTAAACCATTGGCACTTTTAGCTTGGTCTGGGGCATTAGTCGTATCCCTTACAGTAGTGGGTTATGCTGCAGTTTATCAGCCTCATTTATTGCATTTCTACAGCTTTTTTACTGTTTTTATTTTACTTCATTTTAATCTTGTAATAAAACTCACAATAGTGAGGGAATTGTGAATTACTGCAGGATCTGAGCCTTGTTATTATATTTTACTGCATTTTTCTGCTTGCATTTTATTTGGTCTGAGACCTTAGGCTTGTAGTATCACTCACAGCAGTGAGAGAATTGTGAAATGGTGCAGGATCTGAACTTCATTTATTACATTGCTGCTGTATTTTTTTCTGTTTGTATTTTATTCAGTCTGAGGACCTAAGTAGTTTTGTAGTATAACCCACAATTTTGAGAGCACTGGGAATTTCTGCAGTTTATAAGCATCATTTATTGCATTTATATTGCATTTTGTGTTTGCATTTTACTTGGTCTGGAGACAACAGTGTGAGAATTGTGAATTGCTGCAAGATCTAAGCCATATTTATATACACTTATATTGCATTTGTACTGTTTATTTATTGCATTTCTCACTAACTCATCTCCTAAAGCCTGTGCTTAGCTGTGCTGCAGAGGTTTGCAGTGCCCTGTATAGATACATACTTGGTCTGAGGTCCTTAGTCCTGTAGTATCCCTCACAGTGGTGATAGAGTTGTACATTGCCACAGGATCTGTACCTTATTTATTACATTTATACTGCATTTTTTCTGCTTACATTTTAATTGGTCTGAGACCAGTCTTGTAGTATCACTCACAATAGTGAAAGAGATGTGAATTGTTTCAGGATCTGAACCTCATATAGTACGTCTCTATTGCATTTTTATGCTTGCATTTCACTTGTTCTGTGGACCTTAGTCTAGTCTTGCAGTATCACTCACAACAGTGAGAACATTGTGAATTGCTGCAGGATCTGAGCCTCACTTATTACAATTCTACTGAATTTTTCTCTTTGCATTTTACTTAGTCCAGAGATCATAGTCTTGTAGTATTACTCACAATAGAGAGAGGATGGTGAATTGCTGCAACATCTAAGCCTTATTTATAGACACTTTTAATGGATTTTTACTGTTTATTGATTGTATTCCTCTCTAACTGATCTCCTATAGCCTGTGCTGAGCTGCACAGCAGTGGTTTGCAGTGCTGTGTAGAGATGCAGGCACCTAGTGTTGCACATATGTATATAAAACTACCACTGTTATTTTCTCAAGTATCTAGCTGAGTGTAGAGCAGCTAGTTTTCTGGATGTGAAGATTACTCCAAGAATCTTGTTTTACATCAATCCGAGACCTCCCACCCAGCCCAACAATTCCAAATCCAATTTCACAGTTCCTCATAGATCACAAAAAAGAGAATCCACAGCTATGGATTTGGCCTCTCCTACTGTCTTTGAAGCTAGCCTGGTGGAAATGGGTATCCTGATTTGATGTAGCTATTGTCTCATGCTTACTGACAAGTATCTTATTCTTAAGTAGACTGATACAGTATGCAGGAGATGTAAATATTCCTTGTCTTTGGAGGTAAAGCTCTCTTTTACATACACTATCTTCAAACAGTTTGCCCGTAACACACATTACATCTACTATGGATCAGACAAATAAACCTATATTAAGTATCTCTTAAATGTAATCTAACCAAACCTCAAAAGCTTCCCACATGCTGCTCTCAACAGCCTCCCAAACAATCTACAAAGATAACACTCCCCAGGACACCAAAACACATTTTGCAATGTCTTAACTTCTTAGCCTTAAGTTAAACTGACACACAACTCAGTGTATTTGTCCTTGGAGACTCTATTGTGGGACACACAGATGTCCACCCTCACCACACTGAGCAAGGAGATAGTCAAAGACATTAGTTTATCAGTGGCAAGGATCCACCAAATCATACATGCACTCAGGACACTGAACCAACAATATCAGTATGACTCTGTTATAGTCCATGTGGGTGTTAATGACCTGAGACACACCTCCCTGGCCTATATGAAGAGAGACATGATGGACTTTTAGATTATGTGTCCCAGGCAGGCATGGGCCTAACACCAAGCAGCATTCAACCTTCTGCAATATAAACAAGTTTAGTAGGCATGATCTGTCCTTGAAGAAACTAAAATGGGATGGGTCCATTGTTAAAGATTTCCTGTCTTTATCAGTTCCACATAATTTTTTTCAAGGCCTTGCATATACGACTAGTCAAACTTATGGGTCTGTAGTTCCCTGGGTCTGTTGATGGTCCACCTTTGTATAGAGGGACAACCTTTGCAGTTCTCCATTCCCTATGGACAAAGCCTGACTGGAGGCTGTAGTTGAATAGAAATTCAAGTGGATCTGCCAGGTCATGTTTTATGCTGTTTAAGAGGTATCTTGTTATACTATAAGAACCCATTCATGCATTGTTTTTAGCTTTTGAAGAGTGCAGTGAATACCTGTTCTTTAGGGATAGCTGGGGAGAAATGTTAGAGCATATTTTTTGGAGGTGTCTGGAGTGATGGAGGTAAAATTAGAGTTAAATTTATCAGCCAGCAAATTGGCTATATCCCCTGGTTTAGTATAGGAAGTTCCATTTATTATTAGTTCAGCACAATGTTGGCTGCTCCCCCTAAGTCTCAGTACAAACTAAAAAATGTTGTATGGTTATTCTTAGTCTGGGATGCTATTTTTGACTCAAAGTTGGCTTTTGTGGACTTGATTAGTCCCCTGAGTTGTTTATTGAAAATAATGATGGAGTATATTTTTTGTTTTTTGGGCATAGTCCTTCCTAGTTTGGACAGGATTTTTTCTTTCTTTTGTTATACAGTTTATTTATACTGGGGGTCCACCAAGGGAGCTTGTTTTTGAAGTTTGTCCTAAGTTTTTTTTTTTTCAGTTTGGTACTGCTTTTTGTTTTAGTTATGTACATGATTATACAGGGTTTTTGTAAACACTTCCACATTGACCATGGTGTTCTTGAGTTTGGGAGGATGGGCTTGGAATTTAACTATGCCAGCACTTAAATGCAGATAGTTAGCCTTGGAAATATTTTTAAAGGTTCTGGGGGTTACTGGGAGTTTGGACTTTATATTTAATTTAAGGGTGATCACTTTGTGATCTGATCTGAAAGGTGAGGACATTACACAGTCCAGTAGGGACATTACAATCCTTTAAGACTTGGAGAGGTACAGAACTGTGTCATACCTCTCAGCCCCACAGATTTTCACAAATGTCCAGATTTTTGCTTTGTGTTTTTGGTCTGTCTTTCATAAAATTGGGGATTTCTGGCAAAATACTGGCTAATTATTAAATATTTAAGTTAGAAGATTATGGCAGACATTTGAGTGTCAGACTTCATACCCTTCAGAAAGTTCATGTTAATGCAAAACCTGCTATTCTATCAACTTTCTAAGTTTGTAAGAGAAAGATGTAAAAATTGTCTCTATTTTTGGGCCTTTATCCCACTTTTATTCATGACTTTGTACAGATTTCTTGCTGTAAGAGGTTGAGAGGTATGAACTGTCCATATCTAAACTTTTCAAAAAAAAAAAGAAAGAAAGAAAAGAGAATTAAATTATTTAAATTATTTCTATTCTGCTTAAATATTTGAGAGCACTTAGCTTCCTTTATGGTAATACTGCTTTGGATATTTCTGCTCCGTTCCATCTGTTTGCATTTTTAAGTTAGTTCTGGGACTTTAGTCCTGCAATTTTGTAAGTAGTTGTGGGAAGACTGTGTTCCTGTACTATTGTGCACTTCTGTTTTCACAAGAAAAATGACTTGTAAAAGCTGTCAGTTTGCATTTTCAACCCAGCTGAGCCATAGTCTTGGAAGCTTAATTCACTGTTGTGGCAGAACTGTGTACAGCTGCATGAGTTTGAGACTCAGTCATTTATTATTGCATTTTTCCAAGATCAGTGTTACTGGTAAATTCCTGCATAGTCTTATGTCTTAAACTGCAAGAGTCTCAGACTCATTTATTATTGAATTTTTCCATAAACAGTGCTACTGGTAAATTTCTTCATATTCTTGTGTCTTAAACTGTAGTAAAAGTTGAATAGTGAGAGAATTGTCTCTGATCCTGGTTGTGCTTCAGTGTTGTTATATTGTGCTTATCTTGCACCTACTTAAAGTTGCATTCTGTGTCTGCCCCATCTACCACTAACACATTAAGCTTAAGTTTCTGAAATAACTCAAATATTGCCTATATTTGATCAGATTACTCTCTAGCTAGCCTCCAATTTCAGCACAGAGCAACATCCACCGATTTCCTTTTTCCAAGACTTAGAGCAGTGTGGAACTGTGAATAACTAGCTTTTCCAAAATAAAGGAAAGAAAATTTAATTATTTTAATTACTTCATTTTGGCTTAAATATTTGAGTTGCACTTAGTGACCTGTGTGGTAATAATACTTCTTACTTTTCTGGTCTGTTCCATCTGCTCACATTTTTAAGTTTGTTCTAGGATCTTAGTCTTGTTTGTAACAATTTTTGACTTATTCTGCACTTCTGTTTCAACAAGTAAAATTACTTGTTGAAGATATCCATTTGTATTTTAAACCCCACCAGATCATAGTCTTATAGTTTAATTTACAGTTGTGGCAGAACTGTGTACTCCTGTGAGATTTTCAGCCTTAGTCATTTATTACTGCATTGTTTCCATAAACAGTGTTACCAGTAAATTTCTGCATAGTCTGGTACCTAAAATGTAGTAAAAGGTTAATAGAGAGAGTGCTGTCTCTGCTCCAGTTTGTGCTTCAGTTTTTTTTATATTCTGCTTATCTTTTATCTACTTATAATTGCATTCTGCACCTATTCCATCCCCCAATAACACATTGAGCTACATTTTCTGAAAGAGCTCAGATATTGTCTTTATTGGATTGTATACCTCTCTAGATAGCCTGCTTATTCTCCTCAACCCTCACCTCCTTTTGCTGTTGTTTAATAAGAAACCTGCGTCTCTGACCTCCACCCCATATGATAATCTGATTTCCAAAGTCCCTTTGTCTCCTCTTTCATTGTTATTGACTGTTGTATAAGTTATGTACTCTTTCAACCCATTGTTTTCCACAGATCCATGATACTGATTGTCCACCTAGCAAACCAGTATTGCTCTTGAGAAAACATCTTTTACTACGTATTGTCTCCTGCTCATTTTCCAGGAGGAGTGAAGGAATATCTGTATATATAAAAAGTTAGTGAGCTATTTCATTCAGCACAAAGTTAATTTTCTTAGCACCCATTTGCCTACTGTGTGACTGAGCAAGTCAATTAACCAGGCAGTGCTTCTGGATAACCTCCAAAACCTGCAACTTGTGTCCAGTGCTTTTCACAAGTTAACAAATAAATCAATAAAAACAAAACAAAACAAAGCTTACCTCTGCCTAAACAACAGATATGTATCATCTGCCATGACATAAAATTCTGAGTCATTGTATCCACCATTTTTATGTTCAGAGTGGCAGGCTCTTCTACTGCTTGCTCTTCAGAAACCCATGGAATGGGATGGTAACTGGACCAACAGACAATAACCAGTACCTTCCTCCATAATGGGGTAGACAAGTGTGGTCACAAGGTATTAAAATATGCGCTGCTTTACTGAACATCTTAGTCTTCAGCCTGTCAGTCACCAACAGCTTCTACCATTCATAGCAAGAAAATCTTGCATTTTGTATGTACATTAAAAATCATTTTATGACTGTAAATTTTCAGTAACTGGCATGTTACTTGATTCTGTAATTACTCATAAAAAAGGCTGTTCATAGTGCTATCCTTTTCTGCCTTCAGGAAATACAGTGAGATTACATTATTCCTACATTTCAACTAGGCAGTAGCAGCTAGACACATACACAGCAAAATGTTACCAGTAATGACCGAATTCCTGGTACTAATTCTGAAAAAGTGGATCTTTAATGAACGCAAAAGTAACTGCTATGCGTATTGGATGAATTTAATAAAGCCTACTCTGTCTTTTTTACCATGTAGGCATCATGGCACACTGCTTACATGAAAGAAGCAGGTTTGCTGTTCAGTAAACACAGCTGGGTGGTGCACATGCATGCGCTAGTGCAAAAGTATTCATGGCATGCAAAGCACCTCATAAGCAGGTGAATTTCATTCAATGGAGGTAGAGCAATCCAGCGAGCAGATAGGTAGCTCTGCAGATCCCATATCAGTGTCCATAGTGTACACAGAAAAATTCCACATACACGATTTTAGATAGACAACAGGAGCTGCAAAAATGTAGGCATGTGGCCAGAAATGGCATAGCACATACATGATATGTATATGAGCAAAACTATCTACCATGTGTCCAAAAACATAAGGGAAATAAGTTAACATATTTTTTTTAAGTGGTTAATGTTGATGCCTCACAGCAAGAGGTTCTCTAGTTTGATTCTCATCTGGGGTGCCTACTGTGCGGAGTTTGCATGTTCTCTCTGCGTTTGTGTGGGTTTCTTCTGGGTATACCGGTTTCCTCCAGCATTCTAAAGACATGCATCTGGAGTGTTTCTCCCCCCAGCCTCCACTGAAAATAGGCTCTTTCCTAGTCAGACTTTCCCAATCAACAAATGTTAAATAAATAAATAATCATCTGTGTATGTTTGCACAGCATACCTCAGTGTGCAAACATGCTTTCATGAAAAAAAAAAAAAAAAAGAATGGAAAAACACAATTAATAGTATGTGACAGAAATGTGTTATAGGACCCTGCATGGAGTATCTACAATGGTGGAATGGTGCTGTTGCTAACAAGGTAGAGCCTGGAATCATGTAGATTCCAGGTTGTGTGCACAGATTCCTATGGAAATGAGGTGGGGTTACTGAATAGCACAAATGGGTATCCATGTTCACATATCCCTTCCGTGTAGGCACAGAACCATGTTGGTGTCCACAGAAGAGGTAGCTGTCATCAAGAGGGGGTGTGTCTGAGGATATGTAAGCTCATTGGAGCTCAGCTATGCCTGATTGCATGGCAAGCCACTGTGCTTAGTTGTGAGGGTGTGTACTCTGGCTTTATTTACCTTAAGGGTGCGTGTTTCCATGTGTTTGCATAGCATGCTGCCATGCTGAGTATGACCTTTCAGGGGTGTGTGTACAGTGACTGATGAGCTTTGTTTAACTTTGTGGAGCTTGTTTCCATGTGTTTTCAAAGTGTGCCACTGTGCTGAGTGTATCTAAAAGCCAATGATATATTAATTACCAATGACCGCTGTTTCACTTAAACTAGGCCATTAAATCTCTTCTTAATGATGTACTTGTCTGGTGGACTACATCATAGGTAGCCAATCACACAACCTGAATCTACAGCAGAGCACTATAAAGATTGCATACACCCCACAATCTGATTTCTCCCCCATACTCTGCACCAGTGGAGTACAGACTTGAGAATTTTAACTGAAGAAATTCTAGGGGCTGCTGCAGGTCTGCTGCATCTGTGTGTGTGCTAGATGCTATGGTCAGTGCTACTGCTGCTGACAATAGGCCTAGGCTGAGAAGGAGAAGAGTGTTCAGGCCCATGGTAACCTTCCATGAGCTGCATGAGCTGGAGATTGTAAAGCGCTACAGGGTGGGCAGGGACATACTACAAGAACTCACTGAGCTCTGCCACCCTCAGCTCAGACCCAGAACTTACAGAGAGGAACCAATACCAGTGGACACAAAGGTATTGTAGCTCTTAGGGTACTAGCCACAATTACTTACCAAAGAGCAACTGGGGACATGATGGGGGTCTTGCAGGCATTAGTTTCCAGGGTACTCTACCAGTTCTTGGATGCCATGATACCACATATCAGTGAGCACATATCTTTTCCCCTCACCCCTGAAGCAAGGGCCAGCAATATGCAACACTTCTACCATGTAGCACACTACCCTGATGTACTGGGTGCCATAGATTGCACTCATGTATACATCAAGGCACTACACAGTGAGGAGGGTAGAATCTACATCAACCATAAGGGGTATCACTCCATCAACTGCCTGGTTATGTGCAATGCCCAGGGCATCATCATAAATGTGTGTGCTGGCAGCCCTCCCAGTTATCATGAGTCCCATATCTGGCATGCATCATAGCTGTACCAGATGTTTGCTAAGGGGGACATCCCACATGGCCATTTACTGGAGGATGCTGGCTACGCACTGGAACCATGGATGAAGACACCCATAAAAAATGCATACACACCCATGGAAGAATGCCATGATGAGGCATACGTGCAAACTAGGACCATCATAGAGTGTGCGTTTCAGCTGCTGAAGTCACAGTTCCAGTGCTTCAATATATCAGGTGGAGCCCTGCAATACTCTCCACCAACATGTGCATAGATGTTCACAGTATGTGCCATGCTACACAATATGATCCTGCAGAAACAGCTGCAGCAGGATCTACAAAGGGAAAGGATACACAGCCCCCCACCACTGCCTAGGTCCCCACAGCCACAACCACAGGAGGACTCTGAGGAGAAACCCCCTGAGGATGTCCAAGTAGGCAGACATAGGCATGCCTAGTATGCTCTGGCCTTGGCCAAGAGCCAACACATAGCATATGTACTGAAAACCTAGGGCCCTAGGGACTGACACCTTACTCCAACATGCATAAATATAGTAAAAAATTATGCCAGCCAGCCCACACAACCTGTTCCTTACTGTGTATTGGCTGTGTACTGTGTGTATCAGACATAGTCATCTCCAAACTACATGTCTGTCAACTGCTGCATTCGCAAGGTAAGTCACTCACCTATACACCACTTGTAAGGAGTACTAGAATATAAGTATATAGAATAAATAAAATAAATAAATATGGACCTGCTACATGTATGCAAGGGAATATAGTGGCTACTAGGCTACTTAGATAGATCTAACAGCCACATGGGAAAACAGGTACCCAGCCAATAGTATGTGTTCCATAATATTCACTAGGCCACATGGCTGGAAATTCCACTACATATTCAAGGGAGATGGCAAACAGTGGGGTCACAGGACAGTCACACAACTCTCTATTCCAGCAGATCATGGGCTGTTTGTCTCCCACCCCCAACACATCAGTGTTCCCATACAACTGCTGTAACAGTTAAGTCAGCAATGAAATATCAACAGACTAGCCAATCTCAGGGGCTGTGACATAAAACTGAAGCACACGTTGTATGTCACACGTAATGCAGGGATAACATTGTATGTCTGTATGCTGTTGATTGTGAGATGAATGACATATCTCTGTCTGGCAGCCGGTGTGGCTTAGTGGGCTAGGAATGTTAGCATGGGTGATCGTGTTTTATGATTTGAATCTCACAGCATCCGCATCTTTTGCATGTGAGGTAGTCATATGGTGGTATTACCACATACTGTCATACCCCTCAGTCTGTTACTACAAGAAAGCTGGACAGAGTCAGAGAGAATGCGGGACAAAGGACCAAAACTGCAGACAAACATTACACATTCTCTGATTAACCTAGAAGGTCACTAGTATAACAGCAGGTTGCATCAAAATAGAATATCTGCAGGGTGTAAAGTCTGTCACTCAAATGTGTCTATAGTTAGTACTATTCAGTGACTGCATTATACAATAATTTACCGGAACACCACAAATGGATGAGGAACAGACCAGACATATAGGGTGGAATGCTAGACATTCTGCAAAAACATGTACAGTGAGAGGTATTCAGACTGTCACCCTGTGTGTGGTGTTACATTATGTACCCCAGTCACATAATAAGAACTGCACATAGCTGGGGAATGCCATGGACAATTTCAGGGAAGTGCTGTACTGAGGAAACAGGTGGAGCTGCCAATGTCTGTAGCACACAAGATCCAGGTCTGAAGTACAGGTAACTATGGCCTGAAGTCACCTTGTAAGTACTGACAATCCTGCTGGGCATGCTCCTACACTTAGCTAATTCACAAAGACCTGCTATGTGGAAATAGGTCTGTACATACAGACAGCTACTTATACATATCTGTCTGTCCATATCCCCTTTCACATGATTAGCATTATGTATCAGTATGTACCCCAAAACAATATATATATATATATATATATATATATATATATATATATATATATATATATATATATATATATATATATATATATTGGGGTTGGGGGGTGGCCTAATGGTTAAGGTGTTTGCCTTACAAACACCAAGTGCAGGGTTTGAGTCTCACAAGGGATAATTGGCTAGGCTTAAAATGACCCATAAGGGCAGTTAGCCTAGTACTAACCTATGAACCTATATATATATATATATATATATATATATATATATATATATATATATATATATATTACAAAGATACAGAGACTCTATACATATATCTACATAACACACACACACATATATATATATATATATATATATATATATATATATATATATATATATATATATATCAAACGAGACATCCTTGTGTGATGGCGCACCACTGACCCAGTAATCAAGGAACCTCAGTCCACACCACTAGCAGCAGTGGGGGATGTACATTGGGAAGATGACAAGTACACACACAGTAAAGTGCAATTTCCCTTAAGCACATACAGAGGCCACAGTCAGTCTGCAGCTGGTTTATCCCTCTTTCTCCAGATCCCCAATAAGAGTCCCCACTGGCATAGCTATAGAGTTGAGATCTCAGCTGAGTGTTTAAGCCAAGACCTCCAGCACCCTCTCTGTTCAACCAGTGTTTTGTGTCCCTGCCCAGGTAGCTGACACACATACTCTTTGAGATTTGATTTATACACAAACACATACACATACACCTGGGAAAGGCTGGCACAGGTTTACTAGCTATACACCCTTTTGCTCAGACATAAGGTAGTCATTACTGCTACCAGCCAACTCTTTATCAGCTACTTTAAGGCCCTTAACATAGGGTTTCCAATCTTACTGTGCAATGTTACTATTAATCCAAATGGTAGTTTGACCAAGAGCAAGGTTATTATGAGTGGCCCACAGTGTCACCAAATAAATATGCAGGTACTTTCAGAACTTAAATATGTATCACAAATATCAGTCACCATGAAAGATTTAAATTTATTTACTAATAATAAATAAAAGAACAAGAACATACTCAGTGAATAATCACAGTTACATCCAAGTTCAAAATCACAAGAAATATTTAAAACAACATTACAGGACAGTCTCAAATAAATAAAGAAAACATCTAAGCTATACTTCACAATATTCCTGACTGTATGTAAGAGAAATTATTGTACCCTAGTTGACTTATTTACAGACCAAGCAGGCAGATGTGGTGAGTGGATGTTCTTGTCAGGTCAATGACAAAAGAAAACATGCTCAATCTCTCTCTCAGGGAGTTCTTAAATTAATATTTCAGATATTACTGCTGGGAAACTTGCAGCATGTTTCTTGTCATCTGACTATCCCAGGTGAAACCCCCCATTGCAGCTGGTAGCATTTAGCATCTATCTGTGAAAATACATAGACCTCAGATCTTTTGGCAAATGGTGGAAGTCGTAAAATAATTTACATTCTTCCACATTTAAAGACAATACAAAAAACTTCTAGTTCTAGACATTATGTCTCCTGTTTCACTGAAACTTAAAGATAACATCTCTTTTGTTTATGGACCAGTCATAAAGTAACTTAATTTCAACTATTCTTCTGATGTTTTGCAAGTTAACCTCCTATGTTTCAGTCTCCCCTGTTGAAATATATACATTGAAACAGTTATAATAGTGCATATACATTTCTGCTCAGCACTTTACAAAACATCTCTTAAGCTCACGTCTGTACAATATGACATACAGTTCTAATGCATCTGTAACACAAGCTTCTTACATGAGCATGTTGACATTCACAAATGACACACAACTACTTACAAAATTCCAGATACCTGGGCCGGCAGTATCTCATACTGTCGCACTTCTAAATAAATCATATTAATAGTCACAAATGACATATAATTATTTACAAAATTCTAGCAAGCTGGGCTGGCAGTATTTCCTTATGTGACACCCTGTTATACACACACACACACACACACACACACACACACACACACACACACACACACACACACACACACACACACACACACACACATATATATATGTTTATCTTTGAAACGTTGAAAGTCAGCTTTTCGAACAGCCAGTTGGGTGAACCGAAAAGCCGATTCCAGATTATCGAATGTCTCTGAAGTTTGAAACTCAGCAAATCAAACAGCAGATTCACTGAGTTTCGAACTCAGATGTCGAACACACAATGTAATGCAGGGGGGCAAGCCCCCTGCAACCCCCCTACTTTAATATTTTAACTCCAAGATTGCACTACAGTGGGGAAGGGGTCCATTTCCCGATCCCCACTATAGTGCACTCCGCACCCAAAATGCCAAATCTGCAATGAGCGAATGTCAATGTGCATTCTCTCATTGCACATTGGATGCATTTTGTTTTGGCTATCCCAAAACTTGAAAACGTACTTCCGCACAACTGTCTTTCAACAATTTGCGCTTCAACGTTTCAAAGGTAAACCATATAAACATATATATATATATATATATATATATATATATATACGTATCTACTTTCACACATCAATACAGTTGCCCAAATGAACCAAACCAAGTCTGCAACAGTACATATTCCATTTACCTACAGACCCCTGTGCCTGCGGAATTTCACCATATAGATAGACACAGGTGAGCAGGTGGTGTAATGTATAATGGTTTCAACACATGCCTTGGACAGGGCAAATTGTCCCTGACCACATGTTTGCCTATCTAACTGTGACCAGACATATATGGTCATACTGGTAATTGTACACACATAGCAGGGATATTAACAGGTATCCAACTCCTAGCACACTAGATACAATAACACTATCAAACAATATCACTCTGCAGGCCACACATGCTGTCCAAAACAAGCCTACTTTGTGTACACCACAAATACAGTGTCTGCAATCACATATGCAACAGATGTAACCTGTGGTGTGTGCGATGAGTTCTGTGAGCTGTAGTGTGCAACTGTAGATAGGGGTTCTACTCTTATATCAGCCAACTCTCTGTTTGTATGTGTGTACATATATCCCCTTGCAGCACTATGGACATGCCCTTATGGGCTATCTCGCTGCAATAGTACTTTTTGGCCCTGTAACTCTACAAGGCCTGCTGATGTTATCCACCTTAACTCATTAACTCCAATGGAGCTTAGGAAGTTTGTACTATAACTTCAAAAGGGTGGACCCCAAGTCTTTTGACAAAATCAAATTAAGTCATCACATTTCAAACAAATATTCATATCTCTGGAACCATATTGATTAGGAAAGAAGTATAAATGGCAAACTCTTCACTGAAAACTATTTTTATAGTGGTAGTATTCTTTAGGTTCTAGGTCTAACTGACTTTTATATGTTACAGTAAATATAGTAACTATTACATTTGTAATTTTTTTGTAAACAACTTTCAATATTTCAGCAACCACTCAAGTTGCATACATACTGTTAGCAGCATTTTATTCATCTAGCAGAGAGCTTTCATATGAGGCCAGGGATTTCTGTTGGTGTTACTTGGTTGTTGAGATATTTAGAAAAATGTGAAAATTATAACTATATAAATTAATATCATAAAAAAACATTTAATATCCATTTACCTGCACTTGACAGAGGTCAGATATTAATGCAGTTGAGTTTAGTATTGTGTAAGCTTTAACATGAAATATTTTCAAATCTTGTATATAACATGGTTTTGGAATGATTGATGCAAATATGAACAAGTAATATTTGATGCCTTGAGGTGGCAGTAGGAGTTAACTGCAGATGCACCTGGAGGCATTACTTGGATGTAATGAGTTAAGAATGCTGGCTTTTGGTCAAATATCAGATAAACTCCATGGCACATGTAATACGTAGAGTGATCTATAGTGTCTCATGGTAGGTAGAGGTTCTAATCTCATATCAGCCATACATTTGATAACATTTGTAATATACACATTGGTAGGATTTTGGATTATTTTACTGGTTGTGGGTGATGTGACCTCCCAAATGAAGGACCACAACATAGCCTGCTGATATAAACAAGCATTATGTGTCCTACATGGATAGTACTAGCAGACATGAGGCGTAGTGTGTGCATCTGGTATTATCCTCTGTAGTGTGTACAGCTACATAGGTAAATGTTCTACTGTACATGTAGCCAACATGCACTATGTGTGTGCCATGGTGTGTCCTGTATGCAGTGAGTGGAAATGCTGCTAGCCTGAATGTTGCCATGTGCGTGTGTCAGGCTGTGACTGCATTGTACATCATGACACAGAGCAATAGGAGATATGTATGTCAGTAGCATGATGGCCATACAGCCATCACAATTTGAGACATTGCTACCGCTCATCACAGGAACAGCACATATTGCTCAAGTCCATGAGAGATGCAACCACACCTCTACCAGTGTTGAGATGACATTTGCCCAACCAATCATACAAATGGCATGTGTGGAGCTGCTCTGAGGTGCCGTCTGTACTCTATCTGTATGAAGGGTCTATGTCAAGGGTGTGTTACGTCTGCTACACAAATGTCTCAAACAAGCATGTACTACTAACATCACATAGTGGGTTAATGTCCTTAGAGTGACTAATCTATCTACTATTCTTCCTAGAGATAGGCAGCATATGCAATCAAGTAGGGTCACACCTTGTCCTGTATGCATAGCACAGATCACCTATGAGTACTCTGAATGGCACTGGTGGCACTGACATGCATTGCAGATGAACGTCAGTGAGCACATACTGAAGATGAGATGTAACCCTGTGAGGGGCCATACTGTCGTGTGCAAGTGCAATGACAGTTTAAAAAGGTAGGTCAACACATGGCCATTGTAGTCAGATAGTAGCATGCTGAGGGAAGAGTACATGGAGGGTATGGATATGTCACCTACCAGTGACTGTGGCTGCAGCTATGCCATATGAGTCCTGCCATACCACTGTACAGACATGTTGATGTATGGCACATGAGTTGTACACCTGTGTGGCTGAGTCTATGTGGCTACCTGTCACATCTTAGTATGTATATGTAAGGGCTGCTGTGCTACTAGCCGGGGGCATAGGTCTTCCTGATGGAAAGAATAGTACACATATATTTGATTGGGGTTTATGGCCATTACTATGTCACTAGGCATTTATTTGTAATACTGTCATGCAAAACACCAACATAATACAGTAACTGTTTGAGTGCTCACAAATAGGAGGAAGCAACCAACATTGTTAGCTACAGTCAGTATCCACTTGCATTGTGGTGACATGCAGTCCAAGCAGTAGATGACACAGGACTGTGCCCTGTCAAGCTCTGCTGCTTACAGAACAGCTATTGGAGTTGGATGTCCCTATGTTGTGTATGTCTGCCATCAATGGGCCATGTAGGGACCCCTACATTGACAGTATCTTGGATGCCTAAGTGGGTGCTTTGTACATGTTGCCTGAATGAACAGTATAGTTAGATGGCTTGGCTCAGTCTGAGGGTTGTACTGCCTGATGTACCCCTCCCGTGTCCCTACTGACTTCCACTAAAAGGTTTATGGGAATATTAAGACAGTAGGGCATGCTGCCAACTGTGTACACCATGTACAGACTGGTATTTTAGCTGGTATATACGCAAGTGTCTGAATGTCATACCCTGCGAACATACCATCAGGAGATTTAAGCTGCACTGATGCCACTCATCAGTGGGGTTTGCCATCAGCCATTAATGGAGTACCCTTTCTAGATATTCCCTCTTTGCAGTCACAGCCACTGTCAGTGACCTCTGACTGGTACATTAGCTGGTGGTTTCATATTATTAGCTGTCACTGACACCAATACAGACCCAACAATTATTCAGGATTGCCTAAACCACAGTCAGGTGTTGTCTGCACCACTGACACAGATGATATGCCAACCACTGTACAATACTATCCTGTGGGATATCATCCACTCCAGCACAATAATGCAGTCTATGCACACTGCACACACTGGAGCCATGACACATGAAGATATGGACAAACAGTGCTGTGACCTTTGATGGTCACTGTTTATGGGGATGTAGGGATGCATTCACTGTTGTGCCGCCAGTACCAACAGGTACTGGACAGATGTAAATATCAGACTGTTACTGCTATACTGAATGTGGCGAACAGCACACCATCATTGTGGTTAAATGGGCCATAGAGAAGTACTGTGTGTGTCTGTAGGTGACCTGCATGTGACAGTAGTGTTTGAATGTGTGAAAATACACAGTCAAGCCCAGTGATCACCCTACACATGTGTATGTTGGACAGCTGTGGACTGTACATGGTTGAGTGGACAGTTCACCATCTCCAGCCTCGAACAAGTGGACTGGCTCTGCCAGGAGTAGCACTGGCACCACCATGCCCAAGGTCAGATGCAGTGCTAGTACTTGACAGTGACTGCTGTCCACTGGGGCTGTGTCCCCTGCTGGACCACCCAGGACCACATGTCCATGGCCTGCCACATCATGATGTGGGCAGTACACTTCCCTCTGTAGTGCTGGAGGTACTGCCACTATTGGACCGTAACTGTGCATGACCACTTGGACTCTCAGCAGATGGTGTTGCTGATGTACATCCATGGGTCCAACTCCCAACTCCAATGAGATGTTCCAGAATGGACAATGTGTGGTCCAAGACAGACACTATCTCAGCCCATGGTCTGTCAACTGCATCAGTGAATTGATCCAGGGTGTCTCCAATGTGATGGAGGCAGTCACGGATGTCAGACTGTAATGCATCCATAACACTAACCATATGTCTGGTGTTCTGTTCAGAATGTGCCTGTGCCTCCTTGATGGCCCAAAACATATGTTGAGTGACTCATGATGTGATACCACAAACAGGTGATGGATGGAAAGCAGGCCTCCTGCAAGCACTCCTATCAATCTGCCTGCGTGGGACCTCACTAGCTCTCTGGCTATGGCCAGTATCTACACTCATTGGAGCCATAGTTGCCGCACTTTCCTGTTCAATGTCTCCACCCTCTGACTGTCCAATATCTGTGGCCTCTTGGGACTAAGTATGTGTGGGCATATTGACTGTGTGCAGAGACAATGGGGGCAGAAGTGAGATGTCAACCTCTGGGACATATTCAGCCCTGACAACCCCACCTGTGCCTCACTATGGCCACCATCATCATCAGAGTCCGATGAGAGACTGATCTGAGGTTGTGAGGGGGACAGACTCTAACTCACCCCGGTCACCTGTGAAAACCAACACAAAAGCAGTACATTACTACCTGCTCTATTATGTATGGTAATCCACACATACTCATACAGATGAGGATCCACAACTACATTACCAGTCTCACATCTTCTCATCTCCGCTCCCATGCACAACAGGCAACCTCACAACAACATACACATACAAGTCAAGGCCTTTATAACATGCACTTCAGCTGCATCCAGTTAAAGTTGCCATCACAATGTACCTGTAAGGTATGCAAAATGACACTATACCATACCTCTCAACCTCTTAGAGCAAGAAATATGGACAAAACCATAAGTAGAAGTGGGACAAAGAACCAAAAATAGGAACAATTTTTAATATTACTCTTACAAACGTAGAAAGTTGATAACAGGTTTTACATTAGCATGCATTTTCTGAAGGGTATGAAGTCTGAAACTCAAATGTTTGTCTTTATTTTCTGACTTCAATTTTTAATGAGTTGCCACTAATTTACCAGAAAACCACAATGTTATGAAAAATGGATCATAAATATGAGGCAAACATCTGGACATTCTGCAAAAACTGTACAGTTGAGAGGTATGCACTATACATGATAGAACTACACATAAAACCCAGCACATCTATCCTGAAAATGATATGCCAGTACTACTGTCATTGTCTCAGGCATGTACCATTTTCCTATTGTGTTTGACAGGCATCTTGGAGTAATTGCCTCATGTATACAAGGCTGTTTAGTCGCTCATAACTCTAAGTGCGAACGTGTTAATGTTTGTTCAAATACACACTTGTGATTGCCCAGTCTATGAACTGTATTTAACTGTTCCAGAATGTAACATAAAAATATTCTACTCTGGCTAAACACAACATTGTACCTAGGGCAATATGGCAACCCTTAACATTCATAGGGTTTATATGATCTGTAAAACCACAGTATCATGCTTACCAGGTACTGCACCATGGGCTTGGGCAACACCTGATGGACTTATTAAAATATGAGGGAGAGGTATTGTCAGCACCCTCAAATGTGCAACATATATCCACATGTACAGTAGTTGCTGTGTTACTGCCTGTATTGCTGACATTCTCAGTGTGTGTGTACAACTGAGCTTAAACCCCAACAACCCCAAAGTACATGGACTTGGCACCCACTTACAGGTATGTACAGCCTGCCACAATGCGTGATACAGTATTACACTGGTGAACACAGTAAGCTTATCTGGATGCGCCTCTGTTGTGGACACTGTGGCACCCACCTTCATGATGTATGGTGTGATGGATGTCTGGGAGCTGTTGTGTGTTCCTAGGTTTGCCAGGAATTCCTCTGTGGCCAAGAGTGGTTGTTCCACTGCAGAACCTCCACTGGTGGCAGCAAAATCTCTAGCAACATAAGCTGCCCTTCATCGTGCAGCATTCACCATGTCCATGGCGCAGTCATAGGTCCTGTCCTGATGCCCAACTCCATTAACATCCTGCACAAGGTCTGCCTACAATGCAGTCCACTGCCTGGGAGCTGTTGTCTGTTCCTAGGTTTGCCAAGAATTCCTCTCTGGCCAAAAGTGGTTGTTCCACTGCAGAGCCTCCACCGGTGGCAGCACAATCTCTAGCAACATAAGCTGCCCTTCATCGTGCAGCATTCACCATGTCCATGGTGCAGTATTGGATCTACTCATAGGTCCTGTCCTGATGCCCAACTTCATTAACATCCTGTACAGGGTCTGCCTACAATGCAACCCACTCTTCTTGGTTATGCCTCCCTCTGGATAACAGGATCTGATGATGCTGTCTTAGTCCATCAACTATTATCTCATTTTCTGCACCTGAGAAGGGAGCATGTTGTCTGTGGTCCAGAGTTCCTGAAAGACAACAAGAGGGGAACACATTACAGTACTAGATATGTGGACACCCACTATGTACAGATACAGCATACCCATAATGGCCTGCACTATCCACTGCTCCCTCACACATATCATACCCCACAGTATGCCAGCATACTATGTGTGTGAATACCACCAAGACAGTAGCAATACTGAGGTATGTCCCTGTGTGCCATGACAGATTCTGCTGTATGTTCTTACACCCAGCACTCCAGTCTACTGTCGTGTGTCCCTTATGGGCAACCTCCCACTAATATGGCATACGGCCACTGCCAGACAAATAGTGTGCTATTACAACTACTATATGGGGATAGTGCAGCAACACCAGTGTGCCACAATGACAGAAAACAATGCAAACCTGCTGTAGCATATGTTCCCTGTAGGCATCATGCCTCTCAACTTTACAGATGTTTGCAGACTGTCAAGATATTTGCCTAATATTTTTGGTCATTTTCACACAAAATTTGAATTTCTGGAACATTGTTGGTGAATCATTGAGGGTTGATGCCAGAAAATAAAGACACACATCTGAGTTTCAGATGTCATACTTTTCAGAACACAGGCATGCTACGGTAATAACTGTTGTTCTATTAACTTTCTTAGTTTGTAAGAGCAATATTTTAAAAGTGTCCCTAATTTTGGGCATTTGTCTCACCATTAATTAAGGCTTTGTCCAGATTTCTTGCTGTAAGAGTTTGACAGGTATGTTAGACATAGCTGTCAACCAAACAGGAACAAAGGTCAACAGAATCAGGGACTTAACCAGAGTACATCAGGGACAATCAGGGACAGTTTTAAAATGTTAGAACTATTTATCTGAGACATTGACAGAATGAGATGAGGTGAATTACTGTACATTGTTTGATGTTACAGGAGTGCACACCCTGACTTACTGGCACCATGTATTACATGTAATTTACTAGCTTTCCTATAAAAGCCATCCATTATAGAAGGGATTAAGAGAGGCAGAACTAAGATTTGAGTAAAAATCAGGGAGAGTTGAGAGGCATGCCTGTAGTAGGTGTATCAATAATATGTCAGTACCATAGGTCTAAGACAGGCTTACTGCTGTAATCCCTATTACCCATACCTCCATCCTCCCATCTGCATCCTGTTATATGTCAAAATCAATTACATACCTGGTTGAGTGCAGTACTCCTTTGTTGAACTTTGTTTCCAGTAATGTTTTGCAAAGACATTCTCTGTGCGAGGTAAGTCTCATAAAGACTTGTTCCCCATAACCAGCTGCTTGCCTTTTTAAGGTACTGCTCATTAGCAGGTAATTGCCTCTGCCCCAATGTGTGGCTCTTATGTGCTAATTGCAGCCCAAACAGCTGAACTGCATTATCATTAGCAAATGACATACCACCACATTGCAATATGTATAAGGCCTTCATGTAGACCTGGGCCTCTTTCTTAGCTGTTAAGATGGACATTACTGAGGCATGAAGTCTACAGCATTGCAGAGGGTAGGTATCATAACTGTCATCTGTAGTGATTTATGCAGTATGTCCACAGTTTCACCTAATTTGTGTGGTCAGTGTCCCATGACATTGTGGTCATCTGCCAAATCACTGGCAAATCATTGTGGGTTGAAGTCAGTAATGAAAAACACACATTTGAGTGTCAGACTTCATACCTGTCAGAATATACATGCTAATGCAATAGCTGTTATTCTATCAACTTAATATCTTTGTAAGAGCAAACTGTAAAACATGTCCCTATCTCTGGGCCTTTGGTCCCTCATTAAGTATGGCTGTGTCCAGACTCCTTGTTATAGGGGGTTGGGAGGTATGGTAGGTCTGTGGCAGCTACCTTTACATACAGCTATGTGTGCTACAGGTTGCAGCTTCTGCTGTAGCTAATAAAAATAGGGGGTGTGAACACTCTGGAGGACAACAAGCTGTACATGTGACTGTGGCAGCTGTGGTAGCCTGTTGTTATGGCATGGTAAAGATACCCTTTACATTCCAATCAAGGCATGTGACTAAAGTGTGTCTGTTATTCAACAGTGCCAATAACAGAGTAGTAGGTGACATATAGTTATGCTATATGGATATGTGCAGTGTGTCCCTACCTGCAGGCATTTGACTTGCAAAACTGGATAACAATTATTTAATTAGCAGTAACTTGTCCAGATAAAGATTGCATGACTCAGTCATAAATTATTGTCTTCACAATAATTTAATTGAACTGCAACACATGACTGGATTTGAACCCATGACTCTGTGTGGCAAAATGTACTGTATGCAATGCATTTAACAGACTAAGCTACTGAGTCACTGATACAGCAGGTGTATTTGCAAGGTATATATATATATATATATATATATATATATATATATATATATATATATATATATATATATATTTATGCAGACATACAGGCTGTGACACACATTGTTTGCATCCATCAGTATGTGCATGGTTTTATATGGCTGTATTTCTACACAAGGGTCCAAGTTGAACATATACTTTGCCACTGATGCTTTAGCAGGTGTCTTTGTAAATTTTGCTGACAAAAGAGCACAATTACCTGCTATCACAGGCCTCACTTACATCCATTATTATGTCTTTGGCTGTCTAGTTGTGTATTATTTCACCAGAGTCCAAAGTGCACTCCCATTTTTCCCATTACTTTTTATTCCAGTTTGCGTGGTGCAGCGCGGTGTGCATCTCTGCTGAGACATGCCTATTGAATGCAAGTGGCAATCACTGTGTTTTGATGAAAACACTTGTTTTGATCCAGATTCGTGTGGCATAGCGGGTGTGCTGTAGGTGTGATGGGCTTGTGTTCGAAACACAGCAGAGGTGATTATTTTGTACGTGTCTGACAATGGTGTAAACACACTTAATCATTACAGCTCTGCTTAGCTGAGCTAAGCAAAGTTGCACGGTGCAGGGCGCAGCACAGTTCCTTGCTAAAAAATTATAAAGAAAAGTAAAAGGGGGTGATGGTGAAATGAGGGCAAACAGGGGGGGAAACATAGTGAAAGCCAGGTAGGGATCTGCAGGAAGAGTGTAGGAAGGAATGATAGCTATCCATTTCTTGTATAGCAACAGCTGTGCACTTTGACAGAATTTGTAGATGAATTTAGTGTCTCAAAACCCAGAGAGAGGGGTGAGGACAACATAACTGTGTTGTCAACTCAATTGGACCAAATTACATGTGTCCAGTGGACATGTGTGCAAAATGGAGATCTATGTATGGGATGAATATTTTTTTTGGGACAGTTCCCCATTTTTGTTTTTTAAGGTGAGAGTGGAATGCTGGGGAATGGGCATAGGTATGTGTGTACATGTGGGGGAGGTAAGTTGGGTGGGTGAGGATGCATTTGCAAACAGACAAAACAGCAGACAGGGGCAGTGTGTGACACATGAGGGGGGGTGAACACTTGATAGGGAGGGTGTTGTGGAATCTGAGTCCATCTGCCTCCAGATGGCAGCAGCATGAATCACATCCCCACCCATGGGACTGTCTGTACTGCTCCTTCACTGGCCCAAGGATGGCTGTGCTGGAGGCTTGGCACCAAGGTGACACTGCCCCACCAGGTCATCCAGCATGCCCTCAATCTGGTGCAGATGTTGATCATAGCCACAGTGGACTATCCTGCACACCAAGACCAGTAGCTCATCCCGGGTGACTACTCTCCCTCTGCCACTACCCCTAAGGGGGACTGGGCCCATCTGCTGGGGTGGAACTACCCAACACAGCAGGTAGTGCAGGGACAGCAGAGGGAGCACCACCGGTTTGGGTCCCAGATGTGCTGGAACCCGGTGCCATGGCCAGTTGAGGCAAGGTATGGGCAATCAGCAAGAACTTGCCTACCTTGATGTGCTTTGGTGAATGAGATAAAGCAATAAGTTACAGTTAGTAACAACCAAACTTTTGTTAGTAGCAACAGAATGGAACATCATATTTATTAATCCAAATGCATATTAATGTATATTATGTGCAACACAACATTATGTAAGATAACCCATAAGTCAAACCCAGAGCTGTTGGACATGCTACACTTAAAGAAATCCCAATCCCTCAGAGCCACACACTCCAGGGATCTAAACCTTGTCATCACAATAAACAAAACATGCTGGAGGGATAGGTTCCTGACCCAGAGACTCCCCAGACTCTGGAATAGATTGCCCATACATGTCAAGCAGAGTGCCTCTTTGGACCTCTTCAAGAGGAACCTTGACGATTGGATGGGAGAAAGGAAATTCACCCCAGGGATCACGTCAGTCGCCCTGCTAGACAGGGGTCCAGGAAAGTAAATAATGTGGGAAGAAATAGCCAGGGAATTGTTATGGCTAAGCTTGTATAGGCCCTAGGGCTGATAAGCTAGTACCAACCTATGAACCAACCTATGAACCTATGAACAGTCAGTATTGTAACAGCATGCCCATGTGCAGGCCAATAAAGCAGTTAGTTTAACAAAATATGTTAATACTGTATCATAATAAAACATAAATAAAATCAACCACATTTTCCAAAATATAGTTAGCTTAACAATTCTGTTAATATGAAATCAAAATAATGCATTACAATAATGAATAAATTCAGACAAGGGGTTGGAAGAGAGAGAAAGACATTCCATTAGTGACATTACAGATGATATCCCTGACAGCACTGGTCATACATACTTTTACAGGTGTGTACTGATAGTTGTGATTACAGGGACTACAATTCTCTTATAGCTGTTGTAGCACATACATACCTCTCAAGCTGAGAGCATGAGACAATAAGGGTGAAATGCAAGTACAGAACTACTCGGAACAGTTTCACATAATGTGGACTTATATAACTACCAGGGTGCTCTGTAAATGGATTTGGCAATACATTGCATTCCAGGTAATAATTTATCTGGTAAACATGTGACAGACAGATTAGTCAGTTTTAATTATATTACGAGAAATTGTGACTTTTGACAGGTATATTTGTGTACAGTAGGTAAACTAGACAGCCATCATGGATTAGTTGGCAGGCCTGGGAATAGAACTCAGTAGCTGTGACTGCAGAGGTCATCTGCAAATAATTTAATAACTGATTGCAGCAGCATAGTAAGGACAAGCAAAAGATATAGCCATACTGGGATTACACAGTTTTATTTCTGAATCAACAATGCTGATGCGCACACTCTTGCTACTGAGTGTAAGATTCTGTGAGATCTAAATACAATATCTGCACATAATATGGGCTAACTCACCTATAGCATTTTTGTGTTCTTGGGGAGAGAAAAGTTGTGAGCATTACATGACTGATACTGAAAATGTAGTGCTACATAGCACTGGATTTGAACCCAAGACTGTATGTGTCAAAATGTACTGCATACAAGGAATTTAACAGACTGAGCTACTGAGTCATTGGTAACTACAAGGTGACTAATACTTATCTGGAGATCACCAGGAAACATACTATGAAATGAGCAATACAAGTTACAGGACTTTCCTCTAGCATTCTAGTACTGTTGCAGTGTTATACTAGACTGCAGTGACAATAGAACACACATGCATGGTATACAACCATACTGCATATATTACTACAGCTTTATTTCATTTTCAACAATACTGGTAAACACATATTATTGTTATTGGTTTGAAATATATGTGAAGTCCACACACAATATCTGGCTGTGGAGTGGGCTACCTCACCCATATATCTCTTTTACCTGAAGTTTGTGGAAGACAGAGCATTATGTGACTGGTATTGGCCTAGAGACAACCTTGAACAGTACTATGAGTTAAGCAATACAGTTTGCAGCAATTATATTTGCATTCTACAGCTATTACAGTGTTATACCTGACTGCAGCAACCTTACCTTACAGACTCAATGCATACAACTCTACTGCAATGGTTACGACAAGACAATTCTTATGTACACCATTTTCCTTGCTGTTATTGGTATAATTTCTTGTTTTTATTGAACTACAGTTATTATTCATTTATTGCACTACAGATCTAATTCCACATTTATTGCACTTCAGTTCTAATTCCACATTTATTGCACTACAGACTTTATTGTATATACTTGATTGGTGTTAATGTTTTACTCTTTCTTGCTTATTGCACTACACTTGGCATAATGCATCCATACTCACCACACTCGTGGTGCAATCTGGCCAGGCTCCTGGCATGAGACTCGACATTGTGAGCCCTCTCAGCTGCAGCTGTTGGGAGAGAAGAACACCATTATGCATAACAGTTTTGCTGACATTCAGATTACATACTGGAAAAACAGAGGAAAAATTACTTACATATTTGTGGGACATTCCCTGCCCTCGCTTTTTGGGCCCAGGTGTCCAAGGATCCCCTCTTTTGTCTTTTCAGGCCATCATGGTGGTGACAGCACTGTTCACCTGTGTGGGGGATACCAGTAACACTGATGAGTTCTCTGGACAGCCGGTTTCAGGCCTCTGCCTTACACTCCAAGCCCTGGAAACTGCCCTGCAACAGCCTATCTTCATGGTTTTTGACAAGGAACCCAACCATGACCCTGTACTCCTGAATGCAACACAGCTGCACCCAAAAGCACACACCTTCTCCAACACCACCAGCCATATCGACAGATGATTGAACTCCAATGGATTCTGCAGAATTCCTGCCTAGTGTGCTTAATATAGGCTGTTTTTCCTCCCTTACATGTCACTGAGCAACATTCAAAAAGTGCCACATTGCTTAGCAGAGTGCAATCCAGCCAAGCAGAGCCTGGCTGTCCAAACATGCATTTAAAAAAAAGAAAAGAAGAAAAAAAAAAGAAAAAACAAACAAACACAGGACTTATAGAACATCATAACATTTACACATTCAACATTTGACAAACTGCACAACATTGCTACAGTGGCAGGGACCATTGCAGGGAGTATCAAACTCATATGCAGTCAAGGTTAGCCGCTACACATATTCGTGTTTCATGGTTCTCCCTCAGCAGTGCACCATCATTAATATGTATGGCATGCTGCCGAGTGACAGCTGTGGCCATGTTCACGGATACATTCTGTGTAGGCTCTACGTGATGCCTACATGGATCTTATTAAATCCTGGGGTGTCTTTAATGTATTTGTTTTCAAAGTCGGCAATTCAAAATTTCTTTGTACAACAGGAGCATTCATTGCATTTCATTAAGTAATAGAAACATTTGTTTTATTTATCCAGTATAGATAGATATAAAGATAGATAGATAGATAGATAGATAGATAGATAGATAGATAGATAGATAGATAGATGGAGGGATAGATGGATGGATAGATAGATAGATAGCTAGATAGATAGATAGATAGATAGATAGATAGATAGATAGATAGATGGATAGATAGATAGTTATGTGTGTGTGTGTGTGTGTGTGTGTGTGTGTGTGTGTGTGTGTGTGTGTGTGTGTGTGTGTGTGTGTGTGTGTATGTATATGCTCCCTGCTGACCTTAATAATTCCTACTTACCCTATCACTAACCCTAATCCTATCCATGTACCAACCCTGACTTTGTACCTTACCTTAGGAAAAAAACATTCTTTAACATGATCACTATTCAGACAAATTTGGTATGACTGTGGTAGTGGTGTTTTCTTGTAAGATCACACATTTCCTTTGCAGTCTTTTTATATTTCAATAGGTTTGTTATTTGGTTACTATGATTTTGACATGCAGACACTGATGAATTGGCTGTGTGTGGATTTGCATGTCTGTTACCATAACTCCATATACTTGCATCTCTCTCTCTCTCTCTCTCTATATATATATATATATATATATGTATATATATATATGGTTACCTATCATTTCATCGAAAGTTCATTTCATCTAAAGTTCATTCCATCGAAAGTTCATTACATCGAAAAGCATTTGCCCCCTTCCCCAATGTTGTGCGACCCTGGAGTTGATATATATAGTTAGGGGGGTGTGGGGGGCACAGCCCCCCACATTGGGGGCGTGGGGGGTGAAGCCCCCCACCTAAAATGCTTTTCGATGGAATGAACTTTAGATGAAATGAACTTTCGATGAAATGATAGGTAACCATATATATATATATATATATATATATATATATATATATATATATTTTTTTTTTTTTTTTTGACTGACAAGTTGTGGAATGGAAAAATGCCAGCACAGATGATAAAAAAATAACTGATCAAATGTGCCGGCAGTGTTTCTGTGCAAGATCACTACACAGTGGTGATCTAGGAATTTGTTCTTTCTACACTTCAGTTCAGTTTCAGAGCTAGTATATATAATTAACGGGGGCAGGGGGGGGTGCAGGTGGGCTTTCCCCCTGGAAAAAAAAATCTCTCTTTTTTTTTTAATTTCAATAGACTGCTGATCAACATGTTGCATTTAATCAGTTGCCTTTTGAGAGAGTGTTTCACTAGATCTTACAAAAACAGTCTTTATTGGCATGAATTTGTCCATAAATAGACTTAGAAAAAAGTCATGGACGTTCAGAATTGCCGTATAGCTGAAACACCTGATGTCCTTAAAGGGTCATTTGTGTATATCCCATGTTGCCTCTTATACAAGAGGTTTAAGGAATCACACAGTGGAAAGTCTAGCCTTGCTAGATTTTTCTTTTGATTTTTACAGATTGTTTTTTCTGTGTGACCTTTTTACTCATTGTTTTAGTTTGTTGGTTGGGATATTTTGTAGATACCTTAATGGCTATAGATATCAGCTGGGTATAACAACCCTGTGTTTCTAAAGGTTAGCCAAACATTCCACTTATACTGCGCTGATGATGCCATAAGAAGGCTGAAACATGCATGTCCACAGCTAGTGGGGCTTGGCTTTATTGGCCTGGATTTGTCCATAAATAAAGTCATGGGCATTCAGAATTGCCATATACCTGAGACACATGATGTTGTTAAAGGGTCATTTGCATTTATCCCATGTTGCCTTTAATGCAAGAGGTTTAAGGCATCACACATTGGAAAGTTCAAACACACTGTATCATTAATATTTCCCTGTATTTCCTGCTCTTAACTTGTTAGCATGGTATTGAAAGATGACTCTATGATGGGTCTGAAGGAATGCTATGAAAGGAGTTGTTTTTTTTTCTAACCCATATAGCATGTATTCTTAAAGATGGCTGATATCCTGTCTGTGAGACTGAAGATAGTGATGGAGGCTGTCTCTACATCATCCACATCCTACCAGTTTTGACTTTACAGCTATACCTCTGAAATATGATATCAAGCAAATTTTCTTTAAGTAAACAAATATGTTATAAAAGATGGGTAGTATGCTTTATATAGGTAGATAGATGTTAACTCAACTACAGCAAATAAACTAAGAGCTGTTCAATGAATCTACTTGCAGTAAACCTTAGACACACACATTGGGGCAAGTCCCCCTGCACCCCAGAGTGTGTGTGTGTGTGTGTGTGTGTGTGTGTGTGTGTGTGTGTGTGTGTGTGTGCGTGTGTGTGCGTGTGTGTGCGTGTGTGTGTGTGTGTGTGTGTGTGTGTGTGTGTGTGTGTGTGTGTGTGTGTGTGTGTGTGTGTGTGTGTGTGTGTGTGTGTGTGTGTGTGTGTGTGTGTGCACGTGCGTGTGTGTGTGCATGCGTGAGTGTGTGTGTGTGTGTGTGTGTGTGTGTGTGTGTGTGTGTGTGTGTGTGTGTGTGTGCGTGTGTGCGTGTGTGTGTGTGTGTGTGTGTACTCCAAGGTCACACAACTATGGAGAAAGATGCAAACTCCACTGTTAATTAAAATATCTTTGGGGAACAGCTCTTAATTTGTTTGCCTTTGCCAAAACTATAACCAATGACTTGACAGCAAATCCTTTATGCAGCCTGCGTTTTTGTCATATCTGTTAATTTAATTTATTCCAACTTGCTGCTAAGCCCCACTGCTGTACAACTGTTATATGTTTCTGTTCCTACTGATTTTGATGTGTTTACAGTGCTGGCAGCTGATGATACAGGTGCCATGTGCCTATGCTAAGCTATTTGGGTGAAAAACAAATTGAAAAAAATATCTTTATGACTGATATCTGTACAATCATCTTAAGATGAATTCATATATATTGAATTGCATAGTAAATGCAGGCTTATGGTAAATTAGTGGATGCAATTATAAATGCATTTTTTTTATCAGTGGAACTAATCTTCTCTTTTTTTCTTGTTGTGATTTTCTTTCATGCCAGAAGTTGAAACCTCCAACTATACTTCTATCAGTCATATTATTTTTAAGGTTGTGCAAAATATTTATGATGGACAGCTGCATAAGAAGGGGTGGCGTTAGTATATATTGTGACATATGATTGTCCTATTTATTCATCATATTCTCATCAGTGAATGCTGAGCTGTATGCTTTGTCATAATTTCCCTCATACCAAGCAGCATGCATAGGAATGTTTGTTGCCTTTAATGTTATACGTCATTTTCTATTACCGTTGACTAAGCCAGCCAAGTTGTCATATGTATTACACTCATGGTAACCTAATACTTTGTGACATCTGTAAATCAGGTCTACTAGGAACAGACTATGTGCTACACTTCTATTTCATCTACTAGTCCTTTCAATATGACATGCTGATAATTTCAGCAAGACCACTTATGGACGAAACGCTAGTAATAGTACACAAACTGTGCCACTCTGCACATACTCCCAAATGATTTAAGTGACCTCTCCTTCATACAGTGAGTCTTACAACAAACAGTTGATTCCAAAATTAATCCTTTCTGAATCATGTGGAGTTAATTTGAGGGAGCATATCCCCAGGATCTGACAGCCTAATCAAAGACCCATGCCTTACATCTCTCCATGTGTCAGGGCAGTACTTAGGCACTGTAATACTCAAGACTTCTGATTAAGTAAATTTAAGATTCGTAATCAACTGGAGTCCTGAACATTGGATCATTGTAGGCATGGCTAGCCCCTTTAATGAATGGAACTAATTTGAAAATAAAACAATATAGAAGGCAGTGACTTTTTCAAACAGTGAAATTAAGAAAAATCCATTTTAAAGGTATTCATAAGAATGACTGATAATAAAGCATTCAGGTAACATGTACTTTGTAATGCATTTGCATATATGTAAAATAGCAGAAGATATATTTAAAATAGTGTCTTTCAGAAAATCAGAAATATTTTAACTGAAATAAAATGTCATAAAAGGAAATAAAAGTTACATTCATTTGAACAAGAAATCCTTTTTTATTACAGGAGAAAGAGGAATATAGAGGAATGACATTAAAGAGTCAGAACAAAAGCCTCTTAATGCTGGAATCAAAAGAAATGTAGTTATGATGATCACACGTATTTTTTTTTTCATTTACATGTGGCAAGTTCAATTGTTGGAGCATATGCATGTCAATGTTGCTTTTAACTGAACTAATGAAGCAAGCAAATTAAAAATTGAAACCTTTTTGATTTGCAGCACTGATTATTTCATATTCCTGCTGCAATATGCATGTCAAAACTATTAAGTTGTCAGATGTAGACTGTCACTAAAAGGAAGGGTAAAGAGTCTAATGAAACCACTAGAAGGCAGCGTAAAGACAGTGACATTTTGCTTGCATTTGTGACTTCATATCATATGTTTAATATTGCTTACTTCATAGATCAACACAAGTCAGTTTCTCTGAAGCAATGGAAAGAAGATGTTTATCTCAAAGGACAACTGAATGTTTTTGGTATGTAAAATGCATATCTTAAAACATTAAAGAAGAAAAAACATGGCTGCTAGTTGTTGTTTGTCCAGTTCAGCACATTATTTAGTTGACTGTGAAACAAACTTTTTCTTATGTGTTGTATATAAATGTATTTATTTTTACAGGAGCAACAGTATTCTAATAAATGCAGCAATGTGACACAAAATGTAGTTTCATGCAATATATGTCTGCAGGATGAGGTAATTATGAAAACATTTGTCAGATATAGTTTTAAGAAGTGACTGCTGTACACATCTGTTTTTCAAGGAAGTATTTGTATAGAGTATATATAGTATACATAGGGTACATATACACTTTTATAATCTTCTTCTTCTTTTTCCCGGTTAGGGGTTGCCACAGCGAATCATCTGTCAGCTCATGATTGGCAGTGGAGTTTTACAGTGTTGAGTTGCCAGCCCGGCGCCCACCCTTCCACAGAAGGCACTCACATGCATGCACTCACGCCTAGGGCCAATTTAGAGTGTCCGATCCACCTAGTGCATGTCTTTGTGATGTGGGAGGAAACCAGAGCACCTGGAGGAAACTCACGTGACCACAGGGAGGACATGCAGACTCTGCACAGAAGGAACCCTAGCTGAGAATCGAAACAAACAACCTCTTTCTGTGAGGCAGCAATGCTAATTGCTGCACCACCATGGCCGCCCCACATATACACTTTTATAATAGCCATTGTTAAATGAGGATGCTTTAGTAGCTTACCCTGTTGTCAGCAGACTCTGTAAACCAAATACTAATGCTTCAGTGCAGCTACTTAAAAAGTAAAAGAGGTTCATAGGTAATTACTAATCTATCAGTCGGAAGACTATTACAAGCCTAGCTAGCAGGTAGAGGTCAGAATCAAATCCTCCATTTTCTGTCTGTGGGGGTAGACCTTAACCATTACACCAACCTCTTTCCCATTGCAGAATAGACAGGATACTATGTTGATCAGGATTTCAATACAGTTTATGTTTGGGGCAAGGTGCTACCTGGATTGTGCAACAGTGATTTTAAGAATTGTAATGTCAAAACCAAGCTTCTGAACTTCCATAAGTACTGTAAGTAAATGCAAAACTATGCAGCCTGCCAAGACTCATCCCAAGGCTACACTCAGCTCAAGAGAATCTGAGGCATTGCAGCCATAAACTATGATACAAGTATAACATGTAATAGCAAATGTTGTCGTGCAAGTATGCCCAGGTCTGAAAGCACCATGAAGTAATATATGTGTGAGGGGTAGGAAAGTCATGTCTGACACTTGTACATATAATGCACTGTGTGGTAGTGTGTGATACCATAGGTTTGTGCAAGGAATAGCCTTTTGCACTGGTATTCTTTTTTGACATGCATCCACCCTCTGCCAAAGGACAGACAACAAGTCCTGCTTTTATATGCTATTCAAAGCTTCCTATTACATGAATGATATATGTAATTATGGGTCCAAAAGAAAACCACAGTTAACTGAAACAATCAGAGGAGGTTTTACATTCTGCATCCCTAATATGAAAGCCGCCCTCACATTCCTGTTGCTTATTTATATGTCCTCAGAGAATAGTGCAGTCCAGAGTAGGAACAATAAACAGAGGTACAATACGGTTGAGCTTTGTTTTTGATTTCCCCATTCATACTTGTAGTACTGATATTCCAATAATCACACTTTCATCTCTTGGTGTTTCAACAGATATAAATTATTCCTGTAGTCTATAGACAGTTGTTGTGTCCTGATGCTTTTTTTGGTCATATAGAGGTCATTACCTAGGAAATTGTTGCAGCTCTCATATTACCTAATATTTGATTTCATTACCTTACAGGTTCATTGGTTTATAAATTTGTATTAGGTTATCGACCACAAGGGTCTTTATAAGCCTAGCCATGCAACCCAGCCCAGTTGTATCCATGACTACACTGGATACCTATATGGTGGGGGTATGTTGGCAATAAGGCAGCTAAGGGTTGTACATGTGGGAGGGTATGTTACTTTTGGATTAGTTAACTTACTGATAGCCTTTGTCCATCAGAGACACGAGGCCAGACTGGGGAGGGTGGGATGAACTTATAATTTCCCATCCAACGGTCAAGGTTTCTCTTGAAAATGATCATGGATTGTCGGTTTCATGTCTGGGACATGAATAAAGAGTATTTGTGGGTTCTGTTCAAGCAGCTTTATTTTATACAAACACATTACTACTGTTGGCTATTGACTTCAACTTAAGTAACTTATATACAAACTAATAACTATGATCATGCATGCTCACTCCCTGGCTGTTTCTTCAAAATGGCACTAGGGGTTTGCATGTGTGTGGGCTATATACATGCACATGCAGCCTTGCATGCTTCTTAAAGATATAGCACACACTTTACACTATGATCAACAGGGATGAAATCTGCTTCATGTGGATGGGGGAGCCTGTTCCATAGTGCAGAGATCCTCTGAGACACATTTTGGTCTCTTGAGCATGTTTTATTTATGTTGTGAGCAAAGTTCAGGTCCTTGGATCTATTCCTGGTGCTGTGCAAGAACTCCATCAGAACTGGGTCTGAGAATGCCTTCTATGCCAGGCAAAAATAACCTTTTACCTGTAGGAGACTGAGTAAAAAGACAGGGCATTAAGGCAATCTGTGTAGGACAGGGTATTCATACTCTGGATTTTCCTGGTGAGAAACCTTTGAGGGTATTCCAACTGCTGCAGGTGCCTAGTTAGGTACATGACAAAGGGGACATTGAATTCTAGGATGGGTCTAATAAAGGCTGAGTGGAGTGGTACTATAACTTCCTTGGACCTTGAGGTCATACTCTTGCTTATGAGTTTGGTGGCATAGAATGACTTTCTTACTATGTTGGCTACATGTTGATTGAAGGCCAAATTACTATCAACATATGTTCCCAAATTCCTAACTGCTGGGTCAACTGTTAGGGGCATTTTATCAATGCAGTAATTAGCTTGGGTGAACAGCTTCCCAAAGGGCACTATCACCCTTTCTTCATGTTGCATTTTAATTTGTGGCTCTGGCTTCAATCATTTGCTTGTGTAGACACTCTTGAAGGATTTTTATATTATGGGGGGAATCTATGATACCTCCCATTTTATAGTCATCTGCAAACTTGGTGAGCCAGAGCCCTTTGACATTAGCTGTGACTTCTGAGAAATAGATGCCAGACAGGGTTGAACCCAAAACAGAGCCCTGGGGTACTCCACAGCTGACTGGGCTCTTTGTGGAACTGGTCTCACAAATCCTGACTTCTTGCATCTTATCTGTGAGCTAGCTAGCAATCCAATGAGTTATATATGGATTTATACCAAGTTCTGAGAGTTTCTCAACAATACCTGAGTGGGCCAGTGTGTTGAACACTTTAACCAGGTCAAGGTAGGCAGTGTGCACCATTTTTCCCTCATCCATAGTCTTGGTAAACATCTCAAAGAACTCTACCAGTTGAGTAGGCAAGAACTTATCTTGACAAAGCCAGATATGGATGGGTAAAGTGTCTGTAGGTTGCCAATATCCTCGTAGATCATTCCTATGATAATTTATTCCATGGCTTTGCATATTAGACTTAGCAGACTCATGGGACTATAGTTCCTGGGATTGGCTGATGGTCTGCCTTTGTGGAGATGGATGGCTGTTCCTGCCATTTATTCACTCAGTATGTAACACATTTTGAGGCTATAGTTGAATAGTGCCTCTAGGCATCTTGCTTGGTCATGTCTAAGGCTATTTAGGAGGCAAACAGGGATATTCTCATGGTCAATTGAAGCAGTGGTTTTGGTCTTAGCGAGCTCGGGGAATATGCTAGAAGGGATTTCACAAGGGGTAGTGGGAAGGAATGGGTGGTGAAATTAGAGCTAAATTTATCAGCTAGAAGATTTGCTATGTCACACTGGTCAGTGAAGGTTGCACCGTTTACCACTAGTTCTGCACACTGGTGTGTACTACCTTTAAGATTCCTGACCTAGCTGATGAAGGTTTTGTGATTTTCCTTAGCCTGAGAGTCTATCCTGGATCTATGTCAATTCTTCAAATGCTCATAATTTCGAACATTGCATAGTCGAGACCAAAAGTTCAAAATTGCAAGTGTTCAAAGATTGACTTTCAATGGCACCATACGGTGCATATAGGGAGAATTTCCCTTTTTTGCACTGAAGTGTGGTCTCGGAGTTGGTATATATAAGTAGGAGGGTGTGGGGGGCTGCACCCCACCATGTGGAGGGTGCAGGGGGGTGCCCTCCTGCTCACACTGTTAAGGTGTGTTTTTCTTTTTTTTTTTTTTTTTTTTTTGATATTCAAACATCCAAATGTTGAACATTTGGTCTCTACCATGTAATGTTCGACATTTTGAATGTTCGAATATTTAACATAGACCCCCTATCCTAACCTCATAATTGGCCTTGCTGGACCTTATTGGACATCTTAGTTTCTTGTTTAGTTGATTAGCTGTGTGAGCTACTTTTCTAATATTAGCCATTGCTTTTTTCTTTTGTTACATACCCTGTTAAGGTTAGTGCTCCACCAGTGGGGTTTATTTTTGGTGATAGATCTTAGTTTGCTTCTGACAGGTACACCAGCCTCATGGACTATGGTACTGTATTATCCAGGAATTAGGACTGTCAGCATGCTAGATAATATTATATAACAGTATTTCTATTGTACTTGTATAACAATAGCCCTACTGTACTTCTGTATGTGGTACAACCTTAGTATTACACTGTATCCACCTCCTGTCTGTATTCTACATTGTAATACTTTTACCCCATAGTATTCCAGAAATGCTTTCTGTTTGGGTACCTAGAAATGGAGTTTAGAATTTGCTAGTATTGTTTTATAGAATTAGTTGAGGCAATCCTTTTTTATAACTCATCTTCTCTCTTAATGCTGCTGCTTCTCTGGAAAAATCTGCTATGCTTTTAGACATCCTGAATCAAATTACCAACATTTCTTGCCTCAGGTTCACTTACAGCTCTGTCTCTCTTCTGTCCCTTCCAACTATGTTTTGCTGTACACTCCAAATGAGATGGCTACTGTTCATACCTATTGTGTACCAACATCACCACACAGTCCTGAGTCTCAAACCTATATGTTTACCATAGCTTGCAGTAGCCTTCCTGGCTTAATTGGTGTTGGTCTTTCATCTGCTGTTGTCAGTAACCCAGCATGTCTAACATGATTCAATCTATATCCATTGTATGGAGTCACATAAAGTTGTAGGTTTACAGAAATAACATTCAGGGAAGAACCCTCCAACTTCTTGGTCACTGCTATCTTGAGATTTTCCCCGGGATTCACAAAGCTTGCGCCAGGCGCAAGAGTAGCGTCGGTGTTCCAACACCAAATATGGCCGCCGAGCGATGCAGCTATGAGCTGTTTTCATGTGCCCTACCTGCGTACGCTATGCCGGCACAGCTCTCAGCTCCTGTATGCTAATCACCCCATTTGCAGCAGTGCAGCATGCAAATGAGGGTAGTTAGCAATCCAGGAAGTGGTGCAGGCGTAATGTAAGCATGCAGAAATGTAAACCGTAAAAAATGGTTTACATTACTGCAAACATAAAATCAGAGCCGTGTCAGCTGGACAAACACATGTACTATATTGTTAATATATGCCAATGGCTAAATATATAGTCATTGACATAAAAAAAATGCACAAAATGTAAAATTAACATTATGTGTTCTCGCTCTATCGCAAAGTTTAAAGCATAGGGCAGTGGCGTGCAAATGGGATCGTAAGAAAAATAGAAAAAAAAAATAAAACTGCAATGTAACACATAGCATGATTTACCCATAATAGTCAGTGGCAGGCATGTTACACCACACCATGGCGCAAGGGTTGCTAACGCGCTGTGTTACTGTTATGAGTGGTTTCTAGGAATTAGTAGGCAATCTAATGCAAATGAGAGGAGTTATACTGAATCACAGATTCCCCCCTGGTGTAAGGATGCACCTCACGGTGTAGTGTTACAACACGGAGGTGTGACCATGAGATAAAGATGACAACAAGAGAGGGGTGTGCCACCTTTGCTCTAAGCACATTGGAGCAATGCCAATCTGGTTTGCCCGTAGCTAAGCAAAGCTAAAGGAAAGGGGTGTGTTTAACTGGCTGTAGCTTTGGCTAGCTGAGAGCACACAAGGTAACCGAGTATGCACGTGAACGGAGATTAAAATTCATTTAAACCCGGTAAATGGGTATGCGTGGTGCCACCGGAGCTGGAACAGAAAGGATACATGAAAAAATAAGGAAATGCAGCAGCAGGGAAATTAAGAGTACAAATGAGCAATTAACACCTAGGAACCTACAGTGAGCCATTGACAACAGCTAACAAGGCTGTTAACAGCTACCCATGGAATATGCAAGGGGAGGGGCTGTACTGCAAAGAAAACAGTAAAGTGTCACAGCAGAACAAAGTAGAATTGCATTATATCAGCTACATAACACACTTTGAAACACATGACTGGGTAGGGAAAGTAAAAGGCAATAAAGCTGGCAGCTGGATGCATGCCTAACAATGGGAGGGGATCTAAGTTTAAAAGGGAATTAAAGGGCAACAGATGAATCAAGCCAGGCAAGCATAACTCCACACTACAGCCCCCACACTTGCAGTAAGCAATGTAAAACTCATAAGTAAGATACATTGCAGCTGGAACTGCTTACACACAGCCAATTACATCAGCAGCATCTATACCACAACAGTATAAAGTGTGAAAGCACTTCACACACACTTGTGTTTTCCCATGCAGACTGCACCATTGGTGTATACAAATGGGGAAGTTTTAATATGTACATGTTAGGGGCTGCCATTTCTTTGATCCACCAGCATGTGATGGAGACTGAAGGTGGTGAGGAGGATGATGCTGACAACCACCGCAGGCACCAGAGGAGGAGAAGAGTGTTCAGACCCAGGGTAACCTGCCAGGGGCTACATGATCTGGAGATAGTAGGGAATTACAGGGTGGACAGGGACACCCTACAGAAACTTGTGGAGCTGTGCCAGCCACACCTCAGAGCCAGAACAAACAGAGGGGAACCCATACCAGTGGATACCAAGGTATGTGTAAGCCTGAGAATACTAGCCACAGGTACCTTTTAACGGCCAACTGGGGATATCATGGGGATCTCACAGGCATCAGCATCCAGGGTACTCCACCAGTTCCTGGATGCCATGTTACCACATTCCAGTGAGCACATATACAATATGCGTCTCTTCCACCGTGTGGCAGAATACCCGGAGGTACTGGGTGCAATAGACTGTATGCACATACACATCAAGTCACCACCTGGTGAGCAGGGTAGGCGCTACATAAACCGCAAGGGATACCCCTCCATCAACTTCCAGGTCATGTGCATTGCCCAGGGCATTATCATGAATGTGTGTGCTGGCAGCCCTAGAAGCTATCACGAATCCCACATCTGGCATGCCGCACAGCTGTATCAGGCATTTGCCAGGGAGGACATCCCATATGGCCATCTGGTGAGGGATACTGGCTATGCAATAGAACCATGGATTATGACACACACACCCATGAAAGAATGCCATAGTGAGGCACATGCACAAACCAGAATCATCATAGAGCATGTGTTTGGGATGCTCAAATCATGATTCTGTTGCTTGGACATATCCGGTGGAGCCTTGCAGTACTCTCCAGCTTCATGTTCCCACATCATCATAGTATGTGCCATGTTACATAATATGATCCTGTGGAAACAGCTACAACAGGGAAAGAATGGTGAAGGTCCTCACACCCCACCACCATTGCCAAGGGCCCCATAGGCATAGAGGAACTCAGACCATGAGCCCCCTGAGCCGGCCTCTGTAGGCGGACGGAGGTGTGCCCAGTATGCCCATGCCTTGGCAAAGAGGGAACGTATAGCACACACACTGACAGTGTAGGTACCTAGGGACTGGCACCTTTCTCCACCTGCATACACAGTAAAAATGGATGGCACACACACAAGACTACCTGTAAATTGTCATGTATAGGCAGTCTACTGTGTGCATCCAACATAGGCAGCCTGCAACTATTGCACACACAGCTGCTATTGGCACAAGGTAAGTCAACACTTGAACAGTAAAGTAAGCTATCAGCATGTACTGCTACTGTATGTATAGGTTCTTAGGTTCATAGGTAGGTACCAGGCTAAATGACTGAGGGCATTCATACACCTAGCCAGAATGTGTCAGCTTTTGCCACCCCATTGATTAATTAACTGTCCCTCTGTCAAGCAGAGCCAATGGTGTGATCCCTGGGGTGTATCTACTGTCCCCCATCCACTCTTCAAGGTTTCTCTTGAAGAGTGTCAGTGAGAGGCTATGCCTAATGTAGTTAGGAATTTTAGTTTATATTCTCCCCTTTCATTTCTTATGTTTTTATTACAAGCAAGACTACGTGAAGCTCAGTGGGTTTGCGTGCCACTGCCCTTTGCTTAGCCTAGCTTACACATAGAAATCATCTAAATAGAAAAATAGGCAGGAGCAACGCTAATGTAAATAGTGTAATGGTTAGAGCATTTGCATAGCATCTATGCATTTGCGGTTCAAATCCCAATAAAGTCAAAGATGTTTTTTATGTTAAAAAGTATACCTTAACCACAGTTTGCATATTTAGGTAGTAATCTTCAGTTTAATAAACATTTGAAACACCCATATAAACCCATGTGTGACCGAGAATAAAGTCAACAGAGATTGTAATGTTATGTAAGCACATAGTGAGATGTTACTACACTTACGTATATATATCCTGAGTAGTTAACGGATGTGACCGTGTTTGCACGCACAGGTTATATGCTTTTAAATTTTGTTTAACCGTGTTTAACTGCCGCCTTAATGTCACACAATCACTTTTAAATATGCTTACAACTGCTTACAAGAGCCGTATTCTGGCCTAATAAAAGTGAAGCCATCAGAGGTCTTGAACGCTGGGCCATCCACACCATAGTCACTGGACCTACCACTAAGCCATGTGAGCTGTATACATGCTTCATGGGTTTTAGAATATACCTTTTACTACAGGCAATCCACAGTACTGACAACGAATGGGGCAGTCACTTTGTGTACATATTTACAGTACATTGTAATGTACTGTAGTTTGTGAATTAACATATACAAGTCTACATATGTAGAACTGTTAAAAACTTATACACTAATACTATATATATATATATATATATATATATATATATATATATATATATATATATATATATATATATATATATATAGATACAGACACATCTATAGGCATATATATAAACATCTATGAACACACTTTGTGACAGAGAAGCAATCCAGAGGAAATGAAGTGTGCACAAAACACATAACACATGCAGCTCTAGTATTATAACACTTAATATTAACTTAAGTCACCATAGAAGGGACGGTTGTTGTGTAGGTGGAGTTTGGGGTGGGAAGGAATGACGGGTAATGTAATTATGCATCAAGGAGAACCTAGTTTGGATGTTCAAGATGTGAACTGGAGGTGTATACATGGAGTATGGAGACAATAAAAAAAGGAAACAAAACCAGAACCATGCGCATCCCAAATACACCCTGTCAGGTCACATTGAAACACATAATTCCACAAACATATGAACATTAACATGTATTATACATATGTACACCAACTGACTGTCACTTTTGTTTTCAGTAGTGAGGTATGCTTATAGTAAAAGGTATATTCTAAAACCCATAACACTTATACATATTTCAGATGCCTTAGTGGTAAAGTCAGTGACTGTGGTGTCCATGGTCCCAGGTTCAAGGGCTGTTTGTTTTTATGAGGGCCAGAATAAGGGCCGTTGGATGCAGGTTCATTAAGGCACTTTTAAGCAGCTGTAAGCAGGTTTGCACAACGGTAAGCAGCGCTTAAACACGGTTAAACAGATAAGTGCTTCACAGGTATAACCTTCGCATACCATCACGCAGAACATGGGCAAGCTAGCTTACAACTGCTTAAATGTGCATTAATTACCCTTTCCCTAGCAGTGCCTGCTCTGAGAGGTAAAATAAAAACCACTTCCAGGATAAGAATCCACAACCATGTACACTACCCTCAGGGTAACCTACCACTAAGCTACATGAAATGTACCTATGGCAGTTGTGTTTTCAGACAGGTTAAAATTAAAAAGGGAAGATTTTGTGGAAATAGGACAAACTGCCATGTACCCAATGAAAGGTGTTTGCTATATATATATATATATATATATATATATATATATATATATATATATATATATGTATTATATATACAGATGTACATATATATATATATATATATATATATATATATATATATATATATATATATAGATACATGTCGATATATAGAGATATACATATATATAGATATATAGATAGGTTAAAAACATCTACTCATTTATGGTGATACATATAAACGTATGCAATTATATATATTACCATTACATGAAGATGTATAGTGATATATATATATTTATATATATATATATATATATATATATATATATATATATATATATATACATATATACATGCATACATACATACATGTGTGTATACAGCATCTGAAGTGTTCAAATCTGAGTATAACGTGGACTATAGCAATCACACATCCTGCCCCCCCCAAACAATATGAACATAACATATGAAGAGTATATGCCAATACAGTACTACAAATATGTCATATGGACATGAGCCAAATAGGGTTAGTCACCAACACAACTACAATGTCTGCAAATATCCATGACAGAAATACACAGACATCCTCTATTTAGCAAACCTTAATTACATTCTGATGTATGGCCAAAAGGATTCAAGGACTAACATTACCTGCATGCAATACAGGAAGCATTTAACAGTGCCTTAATGAATCAACCTGCAATTATACTGCAGTACTGGGACAAAATGATTGTATTCCCCATTTGTCTAATGTACTGGTGTAATCCAAAGGGTATCCAGTATCTCTCTGGCTGGGATAACATGGTTGACAGACCATGATGCTTTGCCAGACAGGGCCTGCACCTGTCACCCCTGGGAATCTGGATAGTGGCTAGGGCTCATGCTTCCCCTATAGTGCCTTCATCATGGAAGGTTCAAGTGACAATTCCACTGCTATAACAGAGAAAGCCAAGCAATAAACTGCATGTTTAGCTACTCAATGATACATTTTGGAAACTCAGTATGGACTCATGTATGTCAGTCCTTAACATGGATAACATATCTGTGCAGTGACTGAGATATGGTTCAAGGCCCCAGAGAGCACCCATTCATGACCATGTTATAACACATACATCACCTCTTGGCCATTATCCTTTAGTGGAACACTCATCCCACAGACATGTCCATATTCCTGAAGGATATGTACATCCCTGGGCTAGTTGCACTTGCATAACTTCAGATGCATTATGCTGAGCAACTACCTCTGAGGCAAAGTGGAAGCCAAATTGCACCTTGCTACAGATCACCCACCATGCCTCTGAATTACCAACTGTCATATTGTGCTGTAATGGGGAATAACAGGTTTGAGACAGAAAACCATAATAATGGCTATACTCAACTATCCCACTATTAACTGGGAAGACTCCTCATGTACCAAAACATGTGCTCAATGCATGTTTGATTTCATCACCACAATGACCTGCATCACCATAGTTACACAAACAGGGCTAACACTACACATAATCAGTCTCCAAAGCCAATGTTATGCTTCTTAAGACAGAAGTGTTGAATGTCATGACATCTATGCAGATGGACAATGCATGCGCAAATGCTGAAGCCTACACAAATGCACTTTAAGCACTCACATTAGTGCAGTGATTGTGCTATTGAAACAGAACCAAGATTCAATCAAACACAAACAGGAAAGCAAACTGGTGGTACCCTGCCATAAACTGTACCACAGAAGGTAGAAACTTTTGCAAGAGTGAACACAAATGTGTGGAGGTGATCCCTGGTCAGCCTCAGCAAGATTTAGATACACCATACAAGACCACACAAAGCCACTGTGAAACTAATTGGCCACATATTATGAGGCCAACCACAGAGCATTCTATAGCTGTGTCATGAATCGTAATGGCAATGACAACACCTGCCCTGCTTCACAGCACTATGGCATGAGAAGTACTGCACCTACAGGAATACCACTTGTTCATCTAGATAGGGTCTGCGATAACTTAAACCCACTCTCACCTCCCCCCCAACAGGTACATATATTTATATATACATGTACACTACAGAGTCCCTGTAATAACAACTATGCAGGTACAAGCTGCACTCTCTAATGCCATACATACAGCTTGCATGGGACCTGTCAACATCACAGTGTGTGTTTTACACAAACGTCAGAACAATTAGCTCTCCACCTTCACATCATGTTCAATCATAGCTGCATGTCAGGCTGCGTACGCACTGAATGGTGCACAGCAACAGTTATCACACCCCAGAAAAAGGGAGACACCACTGATAATGGGAAATAGTGCACAACTACCCTGCTGAGTCTGGTCTGTAAGGCCATGAACCTTGATCAACGTATTTGATGTAGCCAGTACAGATGTAGATGACAGTAAGGTTGATTCACACAGCATATCTTGACCTTGCCAGGTCTTAGGACACCATCACCCATACTGGGTTCCAGCTACACTCAGTAAACTAGGTGTAAATACCTATGTCATATGATTGGTTGGCAACTGGACTGCTGGCAAAACCAACACTACAGAAGGTGTCTGACTAATACACGCACAGCAAACCAGTGCCAACTACAGTAATACAGGGTTCAGTCCTGGTACTCCCCCTCTCTGTTATCTAAATCTATAACACACAGGCTAACACAGAAGGCATCTGCCTATTAAAGTTTGCAAATGACTTTGAACTAGGAGCTATAGTTGACTCAATGAGTGCTGTGGGCAACATACAGAAGGGCCTTTGTGGATCAGATGTGTGGTGTCTGTCGTATGGCTACAATCTCACTGCAAAGTATTGCATTGTCATCCCCTATGCTAAAAACCCTGCACCCATGAACTGCCACCTAGGCAGCGGACAACATAATGGAAACTGTGTGTGTATAGGATCCAGCTGGACAGTAGTCTTTCCTTTGATAGTCACTTCACCACATCTGTCAGGTAGTCGTAAGTGCCACCCCTAATCATGACAAGGTGCCATTCATGAATATAGAGATCATTGCTCACCCATACTCAACACTCAATTGACCCATAATAGTTCACATATTTCTTTTAAGTGTTAGTGGCCATGTTCAGATGGCCTACACCGGCGTTCCAAACCCTAGCTCCACTATGTAACATGATGCCTACCCTGAATAAAGCCATGTCCAACCCAGAGATGTTGGACATGATACACTTACACATCCTGATTTCAAATAAACACATATGTCATGGACAACCACCTGTCTAGTACAAGGATCATAACATGCCTGACAGATCCCTGTCCCATACACATTACATACACCTGCCATACTATGCATCCCTGTCCAGCATAGCTGCACATTGCCCCTCTTTGAGACATGGTGTGCTGACCGCATGGCAAATATATCAGTAAACCTGTGGATCAGTTCTGTGGCACTGCTCGAACTGGCCACTGAAAGTTACCTGTCTGTTGGCTACAGCTAGGTAACCTTTCAGCCTATGCTCATACATGGCCCAGGGCATATAGCCTACTATTTCACTATGACCATACATGCTATAGTTGATATCCAACCCTGCAAATACTATCATGCTAGCCATTGTCCCATGTGTTTCACATGTGCACCACAGGAAATACATGGCACAATGCTATACTGCTGTACAGTGCCATGTAGATGTATATGGCAAAACACATACATGTACAACTTGCTGTGAGCAAGTCTGCAGGGTCACAGGTCATGTCCCTTAAGGCTGTATATGACTATATATGTGACATATACACAGCATTAAGGTCTCTTGCATTAATGTCAACACATCCAGGGATGTGCTAATAGACAAAGACACCAGTACAGGTAAACAGACATGCCCACATCAAGAAAACATCCACATGGAGTATGAGCAATGTCATCACTTCACACACACATATATGGTGATGACATGAAATCACCAGTAAGTGTCAAATGTGTGTGAGTTAAACATGTCAGTGGTGTTAATGTCATGCATTTTTGCAAAGCCATATTTGTAATTATGATAAATTTGATACACATGTATGTGCAGCTGTATGTCTGTACTTCTCTGTGAGTTACTGTGACCTGTCACTGTCATAATGTCTGACAGGTATGCCATGTGCCAGGCTGCCACCGTACAGCTGCATGGAGGATGAGGTCCTCATTCCATACCTCCTTGACAACCATGAGACACTTTTCAAACATGTGCCACAGGATGCACAGCAATGGGATGCCCAGTGGGAGGAACTTTGCAGGAGTGTAAATGATGTTGGTGGCCACATTCGCACCTATCAGCAGGTGCGCTGACACTGCACCGACTTAATTAGATGGGCGACACAGCGTGCAAACGCAATCACCAGGCAACAAGTTGCAACAGGTGGGGGTCCACTCACCCAGACCCCACTCACCCATATTGAGGAGCACCTGGCCAACCTGGGGACACCTGCAGAACTCCATCCACAAGCTTCAGATGGTATTGTGGAGGTGAGTGTCTCACAACCACTGAACCAGGTGTTGGCCGGTAAGTCACTACTGCACATATAACACAAATATATTTAATATAGATACATGTGTTACTGTACAATATTTAACTTAACATCATATGCAAGGCATGTATGTACACAAGCCACATACTATAGTTTGCTACTCTATGTATGCACAGATATGCAGACTGCATAGCATAGTCTATTGTACTGGCTTATGTGCCACTATGCACATTGCACCCTGTAGCTATCACACAGGTGTGGATGATGATCATAGTGCTCTGACACTCCTATTTAGGTACCTCTGGCATTTTGCAGTGACAGCAGCCTGTTGCTGGCGTGTTTGTTTTACTTATCAGGCTTGATAATGCACAGATCATATTAGATGCATGCTATCTGCCATGTGGCCATTTAACACACATACACATAATGTATGGTGATCGTGTTAATATATACAGGTCAGACCTGCAATGCATCACAGTGGTTACCCATGGAGAATATTTAAAGACCTTATGAAACACCTACACTAAACCTTGCAAACTGTCATTGCCAGATGTGTGGACAGCTGTAAATAGAATGGTGGAGGTGTGGTTCACTGTAGAGACATGTACTGCAGATCAGCATCACACTTGTGGGGAATACAAACAGTACTATACAGAGAGCATATGTGTGCACACACTTTATATGTTTGGAGCTGGATTATGACAAACAGACAGGAGTCACCCTTGTGAAGTATACCCTTGCTATGAATGTCACACAATGTCATCTGCTATCTGACATGTCCATGACATTTTGTGGGCTGACTGCAACACTGGTTAACTATCCTGCAAAACATGATATCCCACACCCCAAACAGACCACCCTTTGTCTGCATAAACCTGTCCTCAGTGGAGCATATGACATATACTGGTGTATGTCATATGGGACAACACTGACATATGAAATAGATGCCCATCACAACTATTGGACAAAACATGTTTACACATGGCCATGGAGGATGGCCAGAGACATGAAGAAGCACACACAGTAAAAGGGATGTACATGTGTGTACACCCTGTTGTACAGTGGCTCAACACAATACAACTATGGCCTTTGTGTAATGATTATATTGCAGATGTGACACACTAAACGTCATACAGGGCTGTGCACACCTTGTATAGGCATGACATCAAAGCACCACAAAACATGTCTTGAACGTTTTGAGTGTGTCAAGACATGAAAGCTTTAACCTATACAGTATCCAAATACATCCATGTGTTGCACAACATACACTTACAACCACAGAAGGCCACATTTACAGTGCATTCACCTTGCTGGTGTCAGACATCACTGTCATGGTTGCTCCTCATGTGTGTTAGGTACACAGATGGCATGAGAAACATGGTGTACTGCAAAGTTATCCTTGTCTAGGCATAGTTGCCAGGCATCTACAATATGATTGCAGATGTGCAGGGTGTCATCTGTATACCATTCAGTGACCTGTGTCACACATTCCACATTATGGTTTAGTGTGTATACACCTCAGTGACATTGGTCACATTCCACATTAGATATGTGTTGTCACAGTCACAGTCATAGCTATGAACTGTGTCTGTAACTCACACTGTATAGCAATAGTGAAGCCACATGATGCCCTGCAATGGCTATGCACATCAGCTCAATATGCAGTATGTCACTGTGTATCTGTAGGGTGGACTGACAACTTTGCGTCAGCTAAAGGTCCATGCTAATATAACACGCCCCTGCATTGGGACAGCAGTACCTCACTGTATATTTGAAAGGACACCATTGTGTTAAACATATATGCATGTCAGTCATCCCTTCAGCAGAAGACATGTCATACTACATGTGATTGGCAAGGTTATATGGCACACATCAGGCTGGTGTACTGTTAACCTGTGCTGGTCTGTGGCACCATTGCAAAGTAGGGACAGGCATGTCAAACATGTGTGCACAGCCACATGCACATTGTCTATAGACTCAGCTCAAGGATAAGTGGAATAATGTTGAACAGACATACACTGTTTATGGGGAGATATGCAAGCTAGGGCTCTGGCAACCATAGTATTCACTCAACATACCCTTCTGCTCATGTCCTCCTCACACATAGGGGCAGTGGCCAACAAAAAGCATCACTGGCAGATGTACCCAGGTCAGCGATGGTCTGTTATGATGTGGGGTATGGTGCACAAAACATAGTAGTGTGTTGCAACGGTGCATAGTGCATGCATTGTATTGCAGGTTTCATGCATAACCTACTAACGCAAATTGTGCAACACAGGGATGTATGCTAACTACTACTATAATTGTGTAAGTTGCATGCCTTCTGCCATAACACATGCATGCTGTTGTGTGCAACTCACGGATGTATGATAACTACCACTATAACTGTCTAAGCTGAATGCCTTCTGCCATATCACATGCATGTTGCATGCCATATCATGTATCTGTCTGTGTCTGTCTGTGTGTCTGCCTGTGTGTCTGTCTATGTGTGTCTGTACTGTGATGTATAACTGATAATGTACAGTTCTAGTCTGCCCCTCACAAGTCTTGATGTAGGTGTGTTGGCCTCCTGTGGTCCACCTGCTGTTAGTGTCTCCACAGACTCTAGCAGTGATGATGAAAGTATGGTTGAGGCACAGGCAGGGTTGTCAGAAGCCAAATCTATGCCATTGGTTAGCATTCTACCTGTATCCTCCTCATCTCCACACACATTTGTCATGCTTACACATACCCCATCACCAGTGGCCATAGTGGAAGGGCAGGTGGTGTGTGGTAGCATGGTACAGGAAAGTGTGGAGACTATGGAAGGTGTGTCTGCACAACATGATCCCAGCCAACTGACTGTCGATGTCCCACACAGGCATGTGCCCAGGGCTGCTTCTAGGGGGGCTTCTGGCCAACATGCCCCTACAAGACATAGCATGTCAGTTGGTGTCACCAGACACAAGTTACAGGCTGTAATGGAGGCACAGGTTAGTTTTGAATGGCACAACAGAGAAGGTCTGAGGCTTCAGAGGGCTGCTGTCCGTTCTTTAACTGACAACATCCAGGCAATTGCAAATGCTCACCATCAGATTGCAGATGTTTTGAATGGACGATTTTGTGACATGGTGGGAGTCCTTGACCATGGCATGTTGATCCTCGAGCGTGGAATGTCTGTGCTAGAACATCTGTTGTGAGTAAGGCGTCTAGCATGTGGACATAGGCCAGCTGCACCAACTGTTGAAGGTGTATGTGAACATGCTACTTCACATGCCCGCTCCCATAGTGGCGGTAGCAGCAGCAGTGCAGCTGGTGCTGTGCTGTCCACACCAGGGCACAGCAGGCCACGTGCACGTGGTCCTGGATGGTTCCAACAGGGGCATGGTTCCAGTGGACATGTGTCATCAGGCAGTACCCAATCTGGACATCTGCCTGGTAGTGGCCGTGCAACCCCTGGCAGGCGCAGGTCACGTGGCCATGGCCAGACAACATGAACTGTATAAACTGCCCTGTACAGTCTGCAGTTGTCAATAATACCTCTGTGTAGGCCAGCCACATGCCAGACCAGTGTGCATACATACACACACACACACACACACACACACACACACACACACACACACACCAGAAACAAATGTAGGGAACCTTAACACACACACACACACACACATAACATCTGCACATGCCCAGTGAGATAAAAGGCCTTAACCCACACACATGCTGTCATTCAATGGTGCAGCCCAGGCCTCTGGCAAACATTATCACCCTGTGCATATGATGATGCCTATGCCGCATCCCTGTCATCCATACCACTGGTGCAGGGACATGATCATATGGTCTGATGCACAGGATGAACATACTAGGAAGACAATTGTAGATTACCATTGTTGAGTAGTGCTAACATTCAGCAGACATACCATGTACTACAGTTTTAGAATGCATTTTGTACTGTTGACAGTATGTATCATGTGTAACACCAGTAACTGCATGTTGATCTTGATGTTCTGCCTTCCTCTTGCAGGTGTTATTGCATGTGCCAAATGTGTGCATACAGACTACAAGGGGGATGCCAGTGTTTTCAGTTAGTGTCCCATATGTAACATTAGATTATGCGCAGGTCTGTATGACAATACCTGCGTGCCCTTCGTAGCTTCCACATCACAGTTATAATCTCCCAAGTTTTAAACATGTTTACTGATATAATGGTTCAAGAGCATGATAGCTGTGTAGTACACTACTGTGGCCAGAGCCTCACATCCATATTGGGTGTCATCACATGTATAGTTACCTGGAGCGGGGAGGAGGTAAAAGAGTGATTCAGCAGATGACAAGGGTAAAGGTGGTTTCTCTTTGGAAAGCAGTCATACCCGCTCTCATGACAGGATGCAAACAAACCTACACACCCACACACTCAGGGATTCACATACACTGAAACACACAGTTGCCAGTGGTGGGATTAGAACCCCTGCCCATGTACAAATCATTATTATAGTACTACACAGTTACCAGATGCGCCACAGAGATTGCACATTTGCAGGCAGTCATAATAGCCTTCTACGATTGAGGACATCCACAGGGATACTAGATTGCGGTGAGTGTATGTGGGGAGCGGGGTATATCAGTAGACTATGGTAAAGCAAGCCTCACCCTAAGACTTACACATTTAGAGACAGTTAGAATGCCCTTCTAAGTTGATGAATTCAACAGGGATACTAGATTGCAGTGAGTGGATGTGGGGAGGGGGTTTTATCTTTTGAGTATGGTAAAATACAGCCTCACTCCAGGGATCAGACAGCCACACACACACACACACACACACACACACACACACACACACACACACACACACACACACACACACACACACACACACTGTGACATTCACAAAGATATACACCTAAGTCACACACATACAGACACTTGACTTGTGTGAGATTCACACCCCTACCTATGTCCTGCCTTCTACACTGCACTCTGTACAGAAGTCTACAACAGTGTACAGGAGAGTAAATAACACTGGGGATGTATTCCCCACCATACGTGACATATATGGACACACACACACCCACACTTGCCATTACAGGGAAGCAAACACCTGCCTATCTCATGACAGGTATTACAGTGTTACAGCACTATCGCACATGCTTCACAGCTTACTGACTTTTACCGTTGCCAACTGTGCTGACATATGCCCAATATATGCACAAGGGAGGTGTTTCTGTTACAGGTGTCAAGAGGTTTGCCTTCAGTGTCACCCTTACTGCATTCTACTGTGTGCGTTTCCCCTTCAATCAACAACACCAGAGCTTAGCAGTTACACAGGTTATTGTAGGAATACCCGGACCACACCACAAAAGGAGGGGGTGTATCCATATTCATAAAGGATACCCACACCTCCAGGTTGGTGGCAACGCACGAAGCTTCGGAAACCATCCAGGTGCAACTAACCATAGGCAAAACTGCTCTACAAATTGTAGCATGCTACAGGCCACCCTCTCAAACTCAGGAACCCCACACAGCCTTCCTGAAGACACTGGAGGGTATAAATGTATCTCCAAACACCATCATATTGGGTGACTTCAACTACCCGAATATAGACTGGAAACATTACTCAAGCCCTAACTTTCTAGCCCAACGGTTCCTGGAGTTCATAAATTCAAATGCCATGGAACAGCTAGTCACTGTTCCCACGAGAGGAGAAAATATACTAGATCTCATTGTCACAAACATGGGGACAAAATGCTCCACACCGGAAGTATATCCCTCATTGGTGAGATCTGATCATAAACTAATCTCACTGGAAATCCACATCCCGCCCCCCACCCCAAACAAAAAAGACCATAGTGAAGAATTTCTCTAAAGCAAACTTCACACTACTCAAGACTGGTGTGGTATCCTTCAAGGCCGCTGAGCCAGAGGAAACCACAACTCAAGCTGCGGAAGCCCTTACAAATGCCTTCTATGAACACCTCCAGGACTGCATGGATCAGGCAATCCCAAATAAAACCAAGACTCTTTCCACAAAGGGCAAACGTCCAGTCTGGTGGACCCCAGCCATTAACAAACTTTACAATAAGAGGAGAAAGCTATTACATGATAGAACAAAATCCATAAAAGGGAAGTCACCCCTGATCATTATTAGTAAAAAAATACGAGCACTCATAAAATCAACTAAGGCCAATTTTGAGAGAAAAATTGCCATGGATTCAAAGGACAATCATAAGGCCTTTTTCAGCTATGTTAGGAACCTGGGTGGAAACTCCCAGATATGCTCAGAATTAGTCCAAAATGATACAAAAATCACTGAACCCACAGACATTGCCAACATACTGGCAGACAGGTTCAGTGCAAACTTCACCCCCCCCCCCTAAAGGACAGATACCTATCCCAGCCGAGTGTAGCCTCCCGGACATCTCAAATGCGCAGGTGAAAGCTGCTCTCTAAAGCTAAAACACAGCATCAGTGGGACCGGATGGTGTCACCGGCTGTGTGCTACACGAGCTAAATGAGGAATTAAACCCGCACATAAGGCAGCTGTTTAATCTCAGCGTTACCACAGGATACGTGCCCAAGGAGTGGCGTACGGCAACTGTGGTCCCACTCCACAAAGGCGCCTCACGGACCCTGGTAATTACCACCCCATAAGCTTAACAGGTCTAGTCTGCAAAGCTACTGAGAGGATCATAATGGAGCTCATAAACAAAGATATATGGGACTTGCAGACATTGGACCCGACCCAGTTTGGCTTTGCCAAGGGAAGATCATGCCTTTTGAACTTGGTCGACTTCTTCGAAACAGTCACCAAGGCCATTGATGAGGGAAAGGCAGTTCATACAGCCTACCTTGACCTTGCAAAGGCTTTCGACACAATACCCCACTCGGGTATTGTAGAAAAACTACCAGCTTAAATGTAAACCCATATGTCACAAGATGGGTTGCAAACTGGCTTAAGGACAGAACCCACAGGGTTAGAGTTGCTGGCGCTGTGTCAGACTCCAAGCCGGTCACAAGTGGTGTCCCACAGGGCTCGGTCCTTGCCCCTATTGTTTGGCATCTACTTCTCAGAAGTACAGGCCAACATGGGAGGACTTTGGCTGACAAAGTTTGCAGACGACTGCAAACTGGGCCATAGTGGAAAGTGCATCGGACACGGATATCCTTCAGAAGGGACTCACGGAAACAGATAGCTGGTGCCAGAGCCATGGCCTGAAGTTAAATGCCAAAAATGTATAGTCATACCCTTCGGAAAAACAAGGTAACCCCAAGCTACCATATAGGTGGCAATCCACTAAGCACAGAAGAGGTTATCAGGGACCTGGGGACCCAGGTTGACAGTGGCCTTTCTTTTGACACTCACGTTGCTAAAGTGGTTAGAAAGACCTTCTACATTGCCCACCTGATCATGAAGGATTCACATCCAGATCTAGTGAGGTCATTGTTCCCTGTACTCTTCACTTATCAGACCAATGATCGAGTACAATGCCCCATTCGGGATGTATCTCACCCGACATCTGCAGCAATTGGAGAGACCCCAAAGTTCCTCACCAAAAGGATAAAGGGACTCCAAAATCTGTCATATGCTGCCAGATTGAAGAAACTCCAGCTCTATTCAGTCGCATACCGTCTGCTCAGAGGTGACATGTGCCTAACATACAAGGCCATGTCCAACCCGGAATAAATGGACATGCTCCACCTCAAAAAATCCAAATCCACCAAAACCACTAGAGCAAGCGACTTAAACCTTAGCACGGATATAAATAGGACGTTCTGGAGGGATAGATTTATCACTCAGAGACTCCCTATGCTGTGGAATAAAATCCTGGTCCATGTGAGGCAGAGCACCTCGCTGACTCTGTTCAAGAGAAATCTAGACCTGTGGATGGGAGATGTAGGTTTACCCCGGGAATCATCTCTGTGTCACTGCTGGACAGAGGCACAACAAACTAATGGGCACAGTATTTTTTCATATAAGGGGTGGCGTAAGCCACAAAAATTTGGGCTAGGCTTATAAATGCCTTAGGGCAGATAGCCTAGTATAAACCTATGAACCTATGAACCTATGGTTGTAACACACCTGTGAGCTGTCTTCAGTAATCATTCATCTGCAAAGTAGCCCCACCACTTTGTAGTTATGTCCAAACTTCTGTCCATACCTAAAGTACAGCTTACTGTACTTTGAGCATATCATCATATACACAAGGCAATGTTCAGGCTGCATTGCAACTGCATACTGTACTAAGACAACAGTCACCTTCAAACATCAGACACTCCACACACATGGAATCTAAACACACATCAATACATGTACACATATGCAGTCTTCATCAGTAAGTGGACTATCAGGTCAAGAGGATCAATTCCACATCTTCCTCACACCATGTGTGAAACCTAGCTGAGCATTACACCATAGTGGATGTTCTATTCATGTAGGACACACAACCATCTTCACTGAGTAGCTATGTAGACATTTACACCAACAGCACATATCAGCAAGCAACACACACAACAATATTCCATATCATGATGCAACAAACTGTTAGCTGACAGTTCCACTGTGTTGCCAGGACACTGTAATGGTCAACAGTGAGCATATCATATTTGCCAAACACACCTCATGATTACTGAATGAGTGCCAGCAATGTGCTCTGTTTGAGCTAGGCATTACACTTGTTCAAGCATGTGTGAGTTGTGGCTTATGAACATCTCACTCCAGCATGTTGTGGCTATTGTGTTAATATGGTGCATGTCCAGACAGCGCAAAGCATGCATGGCTTGCAATTGTTGACATGGGGTATATGTAGGAGCTGTGGGTCACACATGGCTGTACATGTCATGTTCATATCACCTGTTACTACTCAGGAACATACAGAGCATAGCTGTATTTCCCTGAGTCTGTCAATACAGGTCATGTGTGTAAGGCCTACGGTCTTGTTATTTGTGTATGTTTGTAGGCATTGCATTTGCTGAGCATGTCTAATGACATACATGCCACATGGAATGTTGTATGATATGATAGGTGTCGTGGGTTACCAGTAGAGAGGGATTATTACCTCTGTCAACATAGATATCAAACCTTATGTACTGTTAGCATTCAGCAGCCATGGACCTATCTTCCATGTGCATGTGTGTAATGTAATGAATGTTTGTATGTACAAAGGACAACAACAGCTATGGTATTTATATGTATGGTGTATAAGTGTGGGATGTACTTATCCAGGGGAGGTACGTCTAGGTCATATCTGACCATGAGGGTGTTGTTTACTGGTGTATAGCAACAGTCAACTGTGTTACTGCTGTCAATATCCAAGGGACCTGGTATGTGTACAATGACCTGGTTAGAAACAGTGGTATTATTGAATTGCATAACACATTATGCAACTGTGTCAGTACATGGTTACTTTGCACAGTTGATGTAGGGATAGGTACAGTCCACCAGTTGAAGGTTATTTGCTGTTGTACCATACTATTTCATACCACATTTATGGATGTGTGTTGGTAGTCTGAGGACAGGGTGGAGGATGTATATGAGGATACAAGCTAGAATGCAGCTTTTGGTACTGTCACCTGTACCTGACTCATCTGCGATGAATTATGTTGGAGTAGTGGTCTTTACTTGTGAGTAGCCTGTATGAATGTGGGGACACCACCACCTGGAGTGGTCCATGCCAGTGTTATGGCCCACATGTTTGGATCTGAGTTATATGGTGGTAGTGCTTTTGTGCACTACAGAGCCTTTAGCCAGGTGTTTCTCACTGCACAGAGATCAGTATTCCCCATTGTAGGTTCTACATCGAGCAAGTGGATTATGAAAGCCAAACATCTAGCACTCATTAGCGTAAGCATCCAGTGCAATTGTCTTGTAGGTGTTAGGGTGTTACTTCTGTGTTTAGGACATTTGCCTTGAAATGGCACTATATGGATAAATGCAACCTAGATATTATCCACACTCCCTTGAAAGATGGCTGCATGTGATATGTCACAAAGGCTTGTCTTCTTTCACTCATGTCATCACGGAATGACAGACACTGGACAACCTCATAATTACAGCAGGACATTGGGTCATTGTATTGGTGAAGCAGTTGCCACTCGCACCATGACATCAGTGCGAGTGGCAGTATTGTGCTTGGTATCACATGCTACATCTAAGGTGATGGACAGCAACAAACGTTGTGTAGATGACCAATGTGAGATATACTTAGTGGAACAGTCCTGCTAATAATGACAACTACTAACACAGGCAGCCGAGGTCATCTTGACACCTGCACCTCAGTACCGTTAGATGATGGGGCTCACATGTTATGTTTGCACATGCCCCTGTTCCAACTATGATGCCACTGCCCACAACCTGATATCAATGTATGCCTTTCAGGGCAGCTATGTGTGTGACACATGCTGTACTTTGCATCCACCTGTGTGTCCCAGTTAACCAATTGTCTGTCATTTCCACACATGCATGATTGTGCATGCTTCACATATATATGACAGTACTTCTTGTACATGTATGCATGTGTATCACACAGCACAGATGCAGATATATCATTTATGGGCCACATACAGGTATCTGTTAGTAAACCTGTATGATGTGCATATATACTGACAGTTAAGATGTACATAGCTGTAAACCTGTGTGTTTGCAATAGGAGTCCATTACAACGTGTTCTGTACATATCAATGTATGAGCATGCCCATTGTGGCCTTCTGTAGTTAGAATCAGAGTGCATCCAAAAGAGCCCTGTGCTACTGTGTATGAACATGCCCACTGTCACCTTGTGTAATTGGAGTCAATACATCCAAGCAAGTCCTGTGATTTAAAGTGTATGAGCATGCCCACTGTAACCCTGTATAGTGATAGTAGTAGTCCATTCCACAGATGGACATACTCCAGTACAGGGCTTGTTGTGCTACAAATACACCTCTCAGGCCTACCTATGTCTTACATGCAGATGATGTGTCTTGTTTGCACATACAAGTTGTAATGGAGTCCTACTTTAAACACACAGGTTTACAGCTATGTACATCTTAACTGTCAGTATCCCTATTGATGTCCTCAATTTTAGAAGGGCATTCTGACTGCCTGGAAATGTGTAATCTCTGTGGTGTGTCTTGTAACTGCGTAGTACTGTAATAGTGAATTGAAGATAGGCAGAAGTTCTGATCCCACCACTGGCAAGAGTGTGTGTGTGTCTACAAATCCCTGAGTGTGTGCAGTTGTGTCTGCATCCTGTCATGAGAGTTTGTTTGCTACTTTCCAAATAGAAACCACCTTTTGCACTGACCTTTATACTTGTCATCTGCTAAACCACCCTTTTCCCCCCTCCCCACTCCAAGTAATCATTCCTGTGATGTCATCCAGCTCAGGCGCAGATTCAGATTAACTGTAATTGTACGGGTTCTGTGCCACATGCCCCAACTGCTTACCATTCTACTAGCAACCTTTACATAGGCAAGACCCGTAAGCACAATACTGGCAAGTGTTTGTGTGTTTGTGTGTGTGTGTCTGTGTGTGTGACTACCTTGTAGCCAGGCATACACGTGTTATGTCTTTGAACATGCTCTACACCATGGTAGTTATCTGTGGTGAGTGTAGTCTACAGACTATTACATAGGTAAGATTAGAAAAGAACAGACAGTCAAGAATGACTACTGTTGGGTATGTTATTTACCGGTGCCACTGTTGAGCAGTGACACAGAAGTGATCCCCGGGGTGTATTTCCTTACCCATCATTCCCCCCGAACTCCTCAATCCCCGAGGTGTATTTTCTTACCCATCAGTCCCCACCCCAAACTCCACATACACAACAACCATCCCTTCTCTGGTGTACTAATTACAATTTGAATGTTATAATACAAGAGTTGCCTGTGCTTTGTATACACTTCAATTCCTTTGGAATCCGTCTGTGTCACAAAAGGTATTCAGAAATGTTTATATATATGGCTATACATGTGTCTGTGTATATACATACATATATATATATATATATATATATATATATATATATATATATATATATATATTATATATAGGTGTGTGTGTGTGTGTGTACACATCACAGGAATGCATGCATATATATATATATATATATATATATATATATATATATATATAGTATGTATTTAAAACAGTTGTACATATGTAGACTTCTCTATGTTGTTTCACAAAGTACACTACATTAAAAGGTACTGTACATATGTACACAAAGTGACTGTCCCATGTGTTTTCAGTACTGTGGTATACCTGTAGTAAACGGTGTATTCTAAAAACCATGAAACATGTGTATGACTCAGATAGCTTAGTGGTAAGTCCAGTGACTATTGTGTGCATTGTTCAGGGCTCACGATTTCCGAGGGTTGTTAATAACTTTGTTTAGGCCAGAATGAGGTGGGTGTAAATGAGTTTTTGTGACAGCAAGCAGCAGGTAAACACGTTTAAAAGAAATGTAAAACTCGCAGTACACTTGCAATGCCCATTTTTGGTAATCCTGCTGATGTCACTCTGTGGCACATACTATGACTGCATACTGTTGAAGTGTAATAAACTAGTTAGGTAGGTGTTAGAATACCACAGGTGTGTGTGTGTGTGTGTGTGTGTGTGTGTGTGTGTGTGTGTGTGTGTGTGTGTGTGTGTGAGACTTGTATCCTCTGTAGTGGTGGTTGTAAGTGTGTGACACCTGTGGGCAATGTGTTGGGGGTTTTGCATATTTTGTATGTTGGCCATACTCTATATCACAAGGTCAACCATACATGGATGTGCAGCTGGGGTCCAAAGCCATACCCATACATGTGATATCAAGGCCAGCCAATCACAATTAGCAACCCCACTATTACCCAGAGCACACACTCATCCCATGTGTCATTCACGCACACACATGCCGAGGCAACAGCCAATATGTGGGTAGTACACTGCATATTTTGGCCACTGATAGTAACTATGCAGTGATAGCAGTGGGCTAAAGGGGCATGTCACCCTGGCCATCTGTCCAGTATGCACGTACATTCACACAGTGCACTTCCACCATGTTCCCCAGTGGACACCTGCACCACCTATGGTGCCTTCACATGTGACTCCCGATGGACATACCATGCCTGACAACATGCTTACAACTGCTTTACAGTGCCTTAATCACTCTATATCCATCGGCCCTTATTCTGCATAGCAACAAAATAAACAACCTCTGGTTGGCTTGAAACAAGGACCATGCACACCATAGCCAATTTGATTTACCTCTAAGCCATCTCAGATATACATAACCCTGCTGTATTCACAAACATATCATCTGGCCCAGTCATTCAGCAGTACAGAGAATGTATTCCAAAATGTAGATGCATGTGTGTGTGAGAAGATATTAATGTCTACACAGATACAAATGTGTATATATATATATATATATATATATATATATATATATATATATATATATATATATATATATCCACATATGTGTGAGCAGATATTTATGTCTATATAGGTATATACGGACAATGCATCTGTAGATAAGGTGGGAACATAGCAGAAACATATATGTCCACATGTACCATGAATGGAGTTGACAGGCACAAACAACATATGTCATGCACGAATAGGTATTCCCCTCCTCACAGCCAAACATGTCTGCCCTGCAATGCACTACCACCTGTTGCAGATCCCATAACCAGGACCTTACACAACAAGGCCACAAGATGTTGACAGTACCCCATCCCACCTGTATGATGTCAGGCTGGTATCAGTAACATATCATGTGGTACAGTCAGGCTCACTATGTCTCCCAATTTGCAGTCATCTGTTACCTTTGTTAGCCAGAGTCCCGTACTGTTGGCCTGTACTACAGAGATGTAGATTTCAATCAACAGTGGTGGTCCCAGGACTGAACCCTGAGGTACTCCACCTGTCACTTGCCTGGGGATGGCTTTGGAGATGGTTACACCTACAGTTTGGGTCCTGTCAGTAAGCCATGTGGCAAACCATCGAGTGGCATAGGGATGTATGGCCGGGATTAGTATGTTATTCTATGTTTCCAGACTGGTGTATGGTATTGAAGGGCTTGGAAAGTCCACATAGGTGTTGTGCACTGCCTTTCCCTCTTCAACAGCTATGCAGACTGAGTCAAAGCAGACAATCAGTTTCAGAAGGCAAGAGTGGCCCTCCATGAGCCCAGTTTGTGTGGGGTCCAGTGTTTGAGGGTTGCCAATGTTTGTGTTCCACACCTCCCTGTTAATACATTCCATGACCATGCACATCAGTCTCATCAGACTGATGTGACAGTAGTTCCAGGGATCCAAGGTGGATCCCCCCTTGTGGAGTGCGATAACTGCAGCTGTGTGCTACTCAGTGGGCACCAGGCCTGATGCGAGGTTATGATTACACATGACAGTCTGGTCCCATGAATGATGTATTCTTAGCTGTGGATAGTGTGGCTTCTGCCTTTGTGGTCGTGATTACTGGCCAATGGAACTCTGTTCATATTGACATGGGCCCTTTTGGGGGTGAGAGAGGGTGGCTGTGGCACTAAACAAATCTGCCAGGATATTGGCACAATCTGTGGGCACAGTCTATTTAATGCCATTCTGTAGTAGCTCAGAGCACTTCTCAGCACTGCACGTTAGATTCTGGACATATCTATAGAATGCTGTGTGGTTGTCTATGGAATCTGTGGTGATTTTAGTTACATAACCAGCTTTGGAGGTTCCATGAGGGATCTCATCATCTTACTGTGGCTGGTAAGGGAATTGTTTGCATCCTTGGAGTATCCATATTGCTTCAACAGTGTCTACCTTCTGTTGTATACTCTGTTAATGCGTATTTGGGAGGTGAGCTTTGTGGTTTCATGTGGGATGTCAGGAATCATGCACAAGTGGATGTGCACATACAGTACCTTTGTGCAGGATTCATCAGTAGAATTGTCAGCTCCTGTCTCCATGGATGTCACAAACATTATCGCTTCTGCCTTGAGTAGCATGAAGTTGGCACTGGAGAGGTCTTTTATGGACAACTGTATATACATTCCTTTCACATTTTCACATTGATTAGCCTATGGTGGGATTACTGTGGTGAAACCTCAGTCTTATGTACTGTTGTGGTCGCTTAGTGGTTAGTTACTGTGACTATGATTTACAGGGTCCTGGGTTGATGACCTGCAAAGGTGGGTATTTTGGTCCGGCCAGGACAGCAGTTAATGCATACAGACTACTTGTGGCAATTTAGGTTTGTCACACTCAATACAATTCAAATGCCCTACATTGGCAATCCTGCTGATGTCAATCACTGGGGAGTACACCCTTGGGGAAACAGGTACTCCAGCAATCTCTGTGGTGCATGCTATAACAGTGTAATGTTGTAGTGTGATATAGAACTCTGGTAGGGGTTCTAGTCCCACACATGGGAGTTGGGGATGCATTTGTGTCTGTCCCTATGCCTGTATGGAGAGCACTGCATGTTTGGCTAGTCGCACTCACTAAAATTCATTGGCCATACTTTGACAATCCTGCTGATGTCACCCACCTAGATATACACCTCTGAGGATGCTGTAACCCAGTAATCTCTGTAATGCATCCTGTAACTGCAAACTGCTGTAGTGTGGTAAAGTAGATAGTTAGGTGTTCTAATCTCAGACCTGACAACTGTGTGTGTGTGTGTGTGTGTGTGTGTGTGTGTGTGTGTGTGTGTGTGTGTGTGTGTGTGTGTGTGTGTGTGTGTGTGTGTGTGTGTGTGTGTCTGTGTGTTTGTCCATCTGTCTCTGCTTGAGTTGAGAACAATGTTTTTAGAGTAGTCACACTCCATACAATTCACATAACCAACGTTGCCAAGGCATTCAGGATTAGGCTGCTGATGTCACCCACCTGGAAATACACATCTGGGAACCTTGTAGCCCTGTAAACACTATAGCACATGCTATCACTGCATAATACTGTAGTGTGATGAACTAGTTAGGTAGGAATTCTATTCTGAGACATGGCAGGTGTGTGTGCGTGTGTTTCTCAATTATATCCTGTGTGGAGGTGGCTGTGAGTGTTTCACAACCGGACTTGTTGAGGAGTGGGTCTTGTATGTTTACTATATGGTGGCCATATTATATGTCGTAATGTCCACCTGACGAGGATTACAGATTTCAATCAGCCAAAAGACTGGGTTGGCAAGCCATAACCCTACATCTGATAAAAGGCCTGGTGAACAAAGTAAGCAGCCATAATATTACCCGGAATATAGTCTGAACCCCTGTCTCATACAGAAACAAACTTGCCTAGATGACTGCCGCTACATTCCTTGTACCTGCATATTGTTGACTGATAGAAAGCATGGTGTGATTGCAGTGGGCTGCAGAGGGCATGGCACCCTGTCCACCAGTACAATAGGCACATAGTTGCGGACAATGCACCATCACTATGTTCCCACTGGATGCCTGCAATATATGTGGTGCCATCAAATTTGATCCACAAAGGACATACAATGCCTTACACACATGCCCTGTATGGACAGCTGCCATTGACACCAGGGAATACTGTATCATGCTATCATTGCAGGTGGCAAAGAGCACCAGCACATTTGTAGAAGACATGGGCAGGTATGGACCTCCCCTACACCTTTCCTGCATATCCCTAGCTATCTTGCCTACTGTCTTTCCCTCTTTGTGCCTCTTTTTGCCAACTTCCTGCAATAAGTGTGTCTACAGCTGTTCGCATGGGGGTAAGTGGAAGTAAGCACTTTTAAGCTGCAGTAGCTGGGTTTCAACCTGTTTGCACAGGGGTTAGCACTGCCTACACAGGTTAAGTAATCTAGAAATTAACTGAGTGTGAGACACTGTAACCGGCTCTTTGCACTGCATCCCGACTTGCAAACATGCTAACTAGTAATTACATATGCTTACTATTGCTTATTTATGCTTATACCTGCTTACTAGTGCCTTATTCATTATGACACTGACACTTCCCTCCAGTTCACTGTTATTATGCAGGTTATACAGCAGATGGATGTCAAAATATGTTCATATATAGATTTCCAATGGAAAATGGTATGTGCTTCAGTGGGATTCAAAACGGGAATGTCTGTTCATTAGGTGGATGCTCTAACCACTACACTATTGCTGTGTTGATTCATTTCCATGTATACCCATATACCCATGGATCCTAGTTCCCCAAACACCCACTCCAACAATTCACTGACACAGCAGTTATCCATTCTCCAGTTGGATACACGGTGTATCCACACCACTGAATAATGGCCCATCCCATGGGTTGACTCACTCGACATATCCTCAGACATCCCAGCATTTTAGTCCACAAACATTGCTGAAATGAGTGACCAATAGGACACTATTCCCAATTTTTGGGTTGTCCCACCTGGGACACACATGTCTTTATTTCAAGATTAGACTCTATACTTCATTACTTCATTACTCCCATTAACAAGACACTACAATAAATTAATAACTATCACTATTTGTTAACGAGTACGTTAAACATGAAAACTAATAATGTACAAGTTTGGCGAAATTATATAACAAATAAGACAGGTTTAGTGATTGGCGTTGACGTAGCCGGAAAATCACAGGAATGATTCCACTATTTCATAGTGACAAGTCTTCACATTTTATTTTTTTGAGAACAGGACTAACTTTAAACAAAATACACACTTCTGCATTTTTGCAGATTTGTCCCTTCCCTCTATCTTCCCGTAACTCTAATATTACAGTACTGCAATATACAGCGGAAACAAAACAACAGCTTATTCACCTTGGAATTGTATATTCCAGCAAAATCATGCCAAATGTCACATAGAAATGAGAATATATACATATATATATATATATATATATATATATATATATATATATATATATATATATAGATGACACGCATTTCGTGGCAGTCTAAGTAAGGCCTGCACTGTTACAAAGGCCATGCATTTTGCATGTTATTGAGTCGGGATATATAAGCCACAGTGCAAAGATGAGGGTCACCGTCTTTTCTGTAATGCACTATACATAAATGTTTATTTATTTAACATCTGTTAACCGATTATACAGACTGTCCCAACGAGTCAGGACTTCATTCAATCATGACTTGAGCCTTAGAGGCCAAACAATACAGCTAAACATACACGAGAATCATACCTCTCAACCACTTAATGTAAGAAGTCTAGCCAAAGCCAAATATAATTGGGGGGGCAAAGATTGGGACATACTGGGATCAATTCAATAGCTCTGCTTGATAGTGGCTCAGTAAATCGATCAATGGGGTGGCGTATGCCGACACACCTTGGCTAGGCTTATACATACCCTTGGGTGGATTGTCTAGTACCTACCTATGAACTTATTACATATATGGTTATGCGCAACCTATTATTCTATCTACTGTCAAGGTTTGTAGGGGCACTTTCATGTTACTTATAAAGACAATAAAACTTTCATCCTTCTGCTGTGGTGAACTGTCTAGTAGCAAAAAATGTTTAAAACGACAGCTGGTTCACCAAGGCTAGCGTAGTTCTTTACAGTTCCTTATACTCAAAGATAAAACCAAGGACAAAGAACTTGGTTAAAAATGATTTAATGAAATAAAATAGTAAAAAACAGGTGTATCAAGTCCCTTTATCATACGATAAGCGCTTTCGAGTTAATCTTCCTCAGATCGTAGTAAATTGTGGGACAGTCATTCATTTAAATAGAAGAGAACTGTAATTATTCATCCAATGAAACTGAAGTCAGTATGAAACCAACAAATAATTTCTGGAGTTCTTCCATCCTTCCTTATTCAATCTAGCCAATAACAGTCATTCCTTATTGACACACCTCCTTCCAAACAGACAAAGACAAAACGTTATTAAGTATGCAAATTAGGTGATAGAGATAGCCAATAGCAGCTATCAAAGAACGACAAAGCCAAATCTGTATCTTCCTCTTTTGTATTCTCAGTAATTGGTTTGATTAACTTTCTTGTAAATATGAATGAATTCACTATAGACCAGACATAGTAGTATTCATCATCATAGCAACTTTAAAAGAATAAAGTAGTAAATATAAAATTAACATTATACGGAGCATTCATTTCCTAGTTTTATCATTCCATTCTGTTCCATTTGAACTAATGGTGGGCCTTTCTTGTTGACACACCTCCCTCCATTTTTACAAGATCAACGCCCTTTTGTATATGCAAATGTGCTGATGAAAATAGCCAATAACGGCTTTTCAAAAGTGGCAATCGCCACTTCATATCTTTGCATTTACATATTGATGCGCCTTGCCCATCAAGCCTCCATCCAAGTGTGGCAGCATTCACAACAGCCAAAGTACAATAATCCCCACCATCATTTCAGCTCTAAAGAAACATGATATAAGCGAAATTGACAGATCGCTTTTACTTGATCTACAAAATTCAGTCTCTTAAGACTTATTATTACTGCCTGAACGGCAAAAAAAGCTTTTTAAACAAAACAATATTGCAGTTACATTCTTTCTGCTCAGATGTTAACCTTTTTGCATTTTTGAAACAATGTTTACAATTTCCTTCTAGGTTAACTTTTGCTGAATGAACAATCAACATTCTTAAAAAGCAGCAGAGACCAATCATAACAAATCCAGTTATAGACGTACGTTGCTTTTATAACATGACAGAGGCATGAATAGATGGACTTTCCAATCATATTTATCCTTATGTGCACAAAGTTCTCTATTTGATAATAGTAACCAATCAAAACCTCTAAGATATGCGAATTACCAATCAAGCATGCTTTGATGTAGTCAAGCCGATTGGCATAATATAAACATTGCTAGTAGGTCTTTTGGCCTCCTTGTATTAAGAAGTCATTAATGATTTCAAAAATTTATCTGTATATGACCATAAACGAACCGCTTCTCTTAAACTGCAAAGTTCCAGTCTTTTTCTACAAAAAGATTTATTTCTTGCTACGAGTGGAATGCCGTTTAGGCAGATATAACACGTTTCTAATGATTGGAACTTTTGTAGTTGAAGAAAAGCAGTCTGTTTATGGTTTGATACAGATCAATTTTTGAAACTACCAATGACTCCTAAACACAAAGAGGCTGAAATATCTACTAGCAATGATTATATCATGCAGTACGGCCTGAATACTTCAAAGCTTGCTTGATTGACTATTTTTATATTTTAGAGGTTTTGATTGGTTCAATAAAGTAGTCCATGCACATAAAGACAAATATGCCGGTTAGGCAAATATAACAAGTTCCAAAAGACTGACTGGATATGATGGAAAGTCCATCTATTTATGCCTGTATCATGTCATAATATGTCTATAACTGGATTTGTTATGATTGGTCTCTGCTGCTTTTTAAGAGTGTTGATTGTTCATTCAGAAAAAGTTAACCTAAGTTATGATATGCCAACATTGGATTTACTTGAGGTGTTTACAGGCATTTATATATATATATATATATATATATATATATATATATATATATATATATCTACATATATATATATATATATATATATATATATATATATATTTCTCTTAGGTGATCCAGCATGTTTATTAAGTTTTTATGTTCTAGGTATATTCTGTGCATGTTTTTGTTATATTCAGGCTGTCTTTTATATTTACTTTGGTTATGAGGAGGGCATTAGTTAAGTTACTCAACAGCATTTCATTCATTCATGCTTATTATTCCAGTTACTAGTGTTTCAACTGTTTTAATTGGGTATTTACCTGTATTAATATTTATTATCATGTTTCAATAGATGATATTTATTTATTTATTTATAATATCTATTTTTACTACAAGTTCAGAACAAAATGTATAATTTTTAACATTTATTACACTACTGGATGTGTGTATTGTTGCGCTGACTGTTGACTGTTTTTAATATTTCATAGCATAGCTATATATATATATATATATATATATATATATATATATATATATATATATATATGTTATGACTGTCATTTTAAGAAACTTCAGTCTTCTAAGAAAATTAAGTAATTATTCAATTAATATACTACAGCATTGTATATTTAAGCACCTTAGTTTTACAAGATTATTGTTCTGATGAAGCTTTGTATTTGGCAAAGTGAAAGCGCGCTTAACGTTACTGAAGTGGATTTTGTCTGTTTTTATTCGTTTGACTATTTCTGGGATTAAACAAAGGTTTTCAGAATCCAGTTGCCTGATTCTGTTCATCACTGCCTTGGTTGTGTTTTTTATTGGCTTGTGGTTCATTTTTTAGGTTTCTTAACCTAGAAGGAAATTGTAAACATCGTTTCAAAAAAGCAAAAAGGTTAACATCTGAGCAGAAAGAATGTAACTGCAATATCGTTTTGTTTAAAAAGCTTTTTTTTGCCATTCAGGCAGTAATAATAAGTCTTAAGAGACTGAATTTTGTAGATCAAGTAAAAGCGATCTGTCAATTTCGCTTATATCATGTTTTTTAGAGCTGAAATGATGGTTGGGATTACTGTACTTTGGCTGTTGTGAATGCTGCCACACTTGGATGGAGGCTTGATGGGCAAGGTGCATCAATATGTAAATGCAAGGATCTGAAGTGGCGGTTGCCACTTTTGAATAGCCGTTATTGGCTATTTTTGTCAGCCCATTTGCATATACAAAAGGGCGTTGATCTTGTAAAAATGGAGGGAGGTGTGTCAACAAGAAAGGCCCACCATTGGTTCAAATGGAGCAGAATGGAATGATAAACCTAGGAAATGAATGCTCCGTATCATATCAGTTTTATATTTACTACTTTATTCTTTTAAAGTTGTTATGATGATGAATACTATTATGTCTGGTCTATAGTGAATTCATTCGTATTTACAAGAAAGTTAATCAAACCAATTACTGAGAATACAAATGAGGAAGATACAGATTTGGCTTTGCCGTTCTTTGATAGCTGCTATTGGCTATCTCTATCACCTAATTTGCATACTTAATAACGTTTTGTCTTTGTATGTTTGGAAGGAGGTGTGTCAATAAGGAATGACTGTTATTGGCTAGATTGGCTAAGGCAGGATGGAAGAACTCCAGAAATGATTTGTTGGTTTCATACTGACTTCAATTTCATTGGATGAATAATTACAGTTATCTTCTATTTAAACGAATGACCGTCCCACAATTTACTGTGATCTGAGGAAGATTAACTCGAAAGCACTTATCGTATGAAAAATGGACTTGATAGACCTGTTTTTATCATTTTTATTTCATTAAATCATTTTTAACCAAGTTCTTCATTCTTGGTTTTACTTTTGAGTACAAGGTACTGTAAAGAACTATGCTAGCCTTGGTGAACCAGCTGTCATTGTTTTAAAAATGTCATGTTATTTATGTCTGCAAAAGGAATGAATGTGGTACAGGGAATGTTCTTCTACATATAGATGTATGTGTGTGTGTATGCATATATACTTATAATGAACTCGCTGATGTCCACGAGGTGGTCTAATTAGAACTGGGCCATCCAACCCCGACACGCCCGGATCCATAATTGCATACCCATGGTTCCTCCACCCCACCCGAGTTCAACATAAATGCAAACCATCCATTCTCCAGTTGCTATCACAGCCATAGCACACCTCCACACATTGCCCTCTCCCTAGCATTAGGGACCCTACATGCATGTTGTCCCAACTCATGTATCATCAGGCTCTCCCACCATTTAGTCCTTGAACATACCTGCCCTTGCTTGTGTAATGGTCGGAAGTCCAAACATCCTAGCAATTTTTGGGTAGTCCCACCAGGGACTACCCTGTAATTGTTTGTAAGGTAGACTTAGCAGGTCGACAGTGTTACTCCCACTGGTAGTTTCCTGCCTGTGGTTTGTGAAGCAGTGATTTGCTCACCCCTGCCCAGCTTGATATAACATAAGATGACAGCACTAAATAATACAGGAGTTGCTGTTGTTTTCCTTCTCATTCTTTTTGTATGCTTTAGTGTCACAACGTTTATTCTTCATAGATATAGTTATAGATATATATATATATATATATATATATATATATATATATATATATATATATATATATATATATATATATATATATATATATATATATATGTGTGTGTGTGTGTGTGTGTGTGTGTGTGTGTGCATTATATCTGTACATACACATGCACATACATCTACATAATTATATACATGTCCTATGCTGTTGCATGACTGTGCTGGATGACATGTTTGTGATAACATTAAATCTATGTATAGCTGCCGTGGCTTAGTGGTTAATCACAGTGGCTGTAGTGTGCAGGGTCCTGGGTTTGACCTTTGTAGAGGCCATTTATTTTGTTGCTGGGTAGAACATGGGCCATTGGACACAGAGTGATTAAAACACTTTTAAGCAGTTGTGAGCGGGTGTGTGTGGGTTTGCGTGATGGTAAGCTCTGCTAATTTCCGATTACAGTTTCTTAAATTCAGTTAGCTTCTACTATGCTTAATGTGTGTCAGCGCTGCTTACTCCCATGCAAACTCACTTAAACATGCTTACTAGTACTTATATATATTTACTACTGCTTATTTGTGCTTACACCTGCTTACTAGTGCCTTATTCATTATGACACTACCACTTTAATTAAATGAAATTAGTTAAACATTTAATGCAGTACTCCACTTCACATTTACATGTTATTATGTAGGTTATACAGCAAAATGATGTAAAAATATGTTCATATACACATTCCACATGGAAAATGATATGTGCTACAGTGGGACTTGAAACATGAATGCCTGCTCTTTAGGCAGATACTCTAACCACTGCATTATTGACGTTAACATTGATTCTGCATGATTTTTTCTATTTGGATGACTTTGACATGTAAGCTATGCTAAGCAAACAGCAGCGACTCGCAAACATGCTGCACTTCGCTTACATTTTCAATAACAAAGCAATACAAATGTAAACTAGGGACATGGTGAATTTAAATGTAATAGTTTTAGGGACAGGGGCTCAACATTCCACTATGTGCTTGTGTGTTTACTACTTTGATTTTATTTCAATGTTTGTGGACACTCTTGTATGCTTTACATACATTTCAGTATCCACGGACACTGAATTAGTTGCTCACTAATAGAGGCGTGCTCTAATAGTAAGCATTGTAGGTTGTGCAACTGTGGGAGTATGTTTAAGCCTCCGTGCCACATTTAAACACGCCCCCTGCACTCACACACATTTCCTGTGCACGTAGGGGGTGCAGCAGTGCACCCTCATAAATATTCATATGGTGCTGCTGCACCATCTCTATGGAGGAAGCTCGGTGCAAGGCTAAAACCGTCCTTGTGCCAAGCTTCATGAATCCTGGGGTTTATCTCTTGACCTCATATATTTACAGGAGGGTGTGGTGGTAGAGACTGCTTAGTGTAATGTTTCCTCTTGGAAGAATGTCTCTGCAGTAATGCATCAGGCTTTTTTAATACACACATAATCGTCAGTTAAACTTTTCTTATACAGTTATAGGTTCATAGGTGTTTACTTGGCTAATGACCACAAGGGCCTTTTTAAGCCTACCCAGGCATTTCAAATCTCTGACAAGTTCTGGTATCCTTGATAAGTGCAAGCAGGGGCTTGAGAGATGGAACATTTACAAGCAGGGGCCTGGGAGATGAACCATTTACAGGTTGCCTCTGTCAATTAGAGACACAGGTGCCAAACCAGGGATGAATCTCCTGTCCCTCTTCCAATTGTCCAAGTTGCTCTTGAATTGGCTTTGGGAGGAATTCTGTTTCACACAGATGGAGAAATTGTTCCAGAGACAGAGTAGTCTCTGAGGAAACATACCTGTCTCTCCAGCAGGTCCTGTTTATATTACAGGCAAGGTTTAATTCATTTGAATGGGTAATTCTGGTGCTGTTTGTTTTGTGGATATGCAGGAGGTCCATCAGACTGGGGTCTGACAATACCCTGTATGCCAGTCATAGATCTCCCCTCAACAGCTTGTAGGAGGCAGAATACAAGGATAGGGCCTTTAGGCAGTCTGCATAGGACATTTTACTTATGCCATGTATTCCTTTAGTGAGGAACCTCTGTCTACATTCCAGTTGTTGGATATGCCTGGTTAGGAACATACCAAAGGGGGCATTGTACTCAGTGACTGGTCTGATGAATGATGAATACAGTCAAATAATTCCTTCCTTGGACCTAGATGCCATACCTTTGTTTATAAGTTGTGTAATATAGAATGAATTCCACACTACTGTAGACACGTGATGGTCAAAGGCTAGATTACTATCTATGTGTGGCCCCAAGTCCCTGATTACTGGGTCAACTCTAAGGAGTATGTTGACAATATGATAGTTACCAAAGGTGTATGACATCCTGAAGGATACTATTATGCAGTTCTTGGCATTTAGTTTAAGTCCATGGCTCTGACACTAGCAGTTTGTCTGTGTCAGCCCTTCCTGGAGAATATTTGTGTCTGTGTGAGATTCAATGACAGCTCCTAATTTGCAATCATCTGCAAATTTAGTCAGCCAGAGACCATTGGCATTGGCCTTGACTTCAGAGAAGTAAATGCCAAAAAGGAATGGTCCAATAATTGATTCCTGAGGGATACCACTTGTGAATGGCCTCTTTCTAGAGGTGGATTCCCCAATTCTAATTTCCTGGGTCCTGTCTGTAAACCAGTTGGCTCCCCACCAGGTGACATACAGGTTTGTATCTAACCTCCTGAATTTGTCAAAAATGCCTGAGTGGGATATTGTGTCAAATGCCTTGCCCAAGTCAAGGTAGGCAGTGTGAATCATTTTACCCTCATCCATTATTTTAGTGACCTTCTCAAAGAAGTCCACTAGGTTGAATAGCCACGACCTCCCCTTGATGAATCCAAACAGGTTGGGTCCAGTGTCTGGAGGTTTGCTGTATCATTATTGATCATTTCCATTATAATTCTTTCCATGGCTTTGCATATAAGACTAGTGAGGGTCTGTAGATGGCTCACCTTTGTAGAGAGGGATGATTGTTGCTGTTCTCCATTCAAGAGGCGTGAAGCCTGATTGTAGGCTACAGTTAAATAGCAATTCCAGAGGGCCTGATAGGTCATGTTTCATGCTATTTAGAGGCATCTTGAGATATTGTTTGGGTCCATTGATACAATGTTCTTGGTCTTAGAGATAGCATTAAGGACATCTTCTCTAGTGATAGCAGGGGAAGTTATATTTAATGGTATTTCCTGAGGGAAGATTGAGGGTGCAAAAGGGGTAAATTTGGAGATTAATTTATCGGCCAGTAGGTTTACTACACCTTCTGGCTCAGTATAGGTGGGTCCATTCACAATGAGCTCTGCACAAAATTGTGTATTGCCTTTCAGGTTGTGGACATAGTTAAAGAATGCCTTGTGGTTGTCCTTAGCCTGGGAGCCAAATTTGCCTCAAATATGGCTTTGCTAGACTTTATTTGTCCTTTGAGTTGTTTGTTTAGTTTATGAGAGTGCTTTTATCCTGTTGGGTGCTGCACCTCCTAATTTTTGCCATGATTTTCTTCCTTCTGTTATTTAGCCTATTGATTTTGTGATTACACCAGGGTGGATTGTTTTTTGAGTTAGTTCTGTACTTCTTTTTGGTGGGAACAGTTGCCTCTCTGCAGTTATCAACATGCTTCTATACTGTTTCTGTGAACAGTTCTGCCTAGGCAGCACTGTTCTCAGGGCGTATGGGAGCTTGAAATTTTCCCAGGTTATCAGTTAATAGCAGGAAGTTAGCCTTAGAATAGTTTCTGAAAATTGTAGGTTTAACTGGAGGTCCAGGTTTTATTTTTACTTCAAAGGAGACAATTTAGTGGTCTGACCTTACCAGGGAAGACATTAAACAAGGGGGTACGCAGCACTCTCCCATATTAGTGAGAACCAGATCCAGTATGTTTGCACCCCTGTTTAGTGTATTGATAATCTTTTCCAAGGAGTTTGTGTTTACAAAATCTAGGAATCTCTGTGTCTGTACATTTGGTGTCATATAGGATTCCCAGTTAATAGTGGTATGATTAAAGTCGTCCATGAATATAGTATTAGGTTGGACGGTGAGTGTTTCCAATAATTTTAAATACATGGCATGGGTTTCCTGGGTCACAGATGGGGACCTATAGCTTGCAAGGAAGTGGTATTTTATTCTGTCTATGGTGATTTGAACATCTCAAGTGCATTGTCCTGTTTGACCAGCCCTGAGGTATATTTATTTTTGATGTAAATCAAGACGCTTCCACCTTTAGTCCCTGTCTGTGTAGTAGCTAGTCTAAATGTGTGGAAGGCATTACAACCTTGCACTGTGGGTGTGATCTCTGTGGCTTTAAGCCATATCTCATTGACTGCACAGATGTCTCCATTCTCTAGGATGAAGAGAACTTCTAGGAAGTGGAGTTTTTTTTTTAGACTCCTAGCAATGAGCAGTAATATCTTTTGATTTTTTTGTCTTTGATTTGCTATGTTGGAAGTGTTTTCAGTTTGGCATTGCCTAAAAAATGCACTATGGGGTAAGACAATGTTTTAGCTAATACCTGAAAGCCTAGACGAAAGAGGTATAGACCATCCCTGGCAAAGCAGCATGGTCTGTTGACCATCACATTCCATGCTGACAAATATCGTACCTCTTAGAGTGACTCTGGAATCTAAACCAATTATTAAAGTCAGTCATCTTTTGTTTGTATTGTGGCATCATCCTTGGAGAAGGTAAAATGCTGGTCAATGCTGGGCTCATACCAGCTTGGAACACATATTCCGAGGGCTCCATGATGTCTCTCTTCATATAGTCTAGGGAGGTACATTTCAGGTCATTTACACCCACCTGGACTATGACTGAGTCTTGCTGGTACTTGTGGTCCAGTGACCTGAGTGTGTGCATAATGTGTTGGATCCTAGCCCGTGATAACCCACTGACAGTGACTTTCTCCTTACTCCTTACTCAGACTGGTGAGAGGGAAATCAGTCTGTCAGACAATGGAGTCTCCAATGACCAGATTGTTGGATTCTGTGGTGGCTTGTCTAATGGGCTTAGAAGTAGAGGCTCCATGAGATGTGGCTGTATGTGTTGATGTGGGTGTTGTTGTGAAAGAGTGCATTTGGAGCTGCTGAGGGTATCTGTTATGTGTACTTCATCTAGGAGGTATTTGGGGTTTAGGAAGGTTACATTTAAGTGCCTCAGCATATGTGGGTCTATATGTCTGCTTGGAATTGTGTGTGACGGGTGCAACATGTGTACTGCTGATATCCTTATTGACATTAGGAGTACTTTTATGTGAGTTTTGCCTTCAGTGACATTGTGTAAATACATCTTTCACATATCATATCAGTTTGTTTGAGAATTAACTGGTTGTCAGTAAACATGAGGCAATTTCTACATTGCCTCAAAATGCCCATATCCACCAAGCTGGCAATGGAGATACTGTGAAAGTTCATATCCGTTGCAACAGACCCTTTTTATTGATTAGGCAGTTGTCATGAGAATATCAATCAATGTCAGGAGTATCTGGTTTCCAACACTGGGGGCAGTGCCTGTCACTGCAAACTAGTTGTCCTGTGTGCAACTATGTACTGGTGAAATTTCAATCATGCTTTTACAGGCAAACATTACCCAAGGTATCGGTGTCTATACAGGGCACTGCCAAACACTTGAGGGGAAACTAATAAGTAGACCCTTAAAATTTAAGAATATAGTATTTAGGTACTGTAGATATTCTTAAGTTAGAAACAAATCAAGCAGTACTTTCCAAAAACAAAGAATTAGCTTGTCAGGAATGATGAAAAGATGAGAGCCACTTCAATGGCTACTGCCTGGCTACTACCAGTATTGGTCTTACCATAGCTTCACTCTGCTGGGATACAATGCTCCATAGCTTCCTCTCTTACCATCAGCAATATATTAGCACTGATCTCAAGATGAGAAGCAGGCCACAGACTGTTTGGTGATCCACAATCTTGTCCCAGATGGTGGTGTTATAGCCTTTTCCTGCTAGATGCCTTTTCCTGGTAGATGTCTTGAATAGCAACCAAACCAATCAGGATCATCAGGCACAGACACTCAATGCCCAACCAGAAACAGTCAGGAATCAATGCATTCTGCTCCTTTTCTCACCAGGTGCAGAATGTAAGAATATAAAAGAGCAAGATAGATTGAAAGGGGGTGGGCACTTTGTATTCTGGTTCTATGGAATACAGTGGGATGGCCAATAAATTTAAATAGTTGAAGGAGAGTGATTTCACAAAATGGTGTTTTTGTGCTTACTCACAACAGCCAATGAAAAGGGAGAGGTTAAGATATATGTAGTCAGATTAACACAAGTGGAAGGCAACTAGAAAGACAATTATGTTTAACAACACAACAGCACCAGGAAGGGAGGGAGAGTGGAAAAAGATTTCTCTGAGACTCACAAGAGATACAGTTCTGGTCTCTTTCCCAGTTTAAATATGCAATTAAAAGCAGAATAAAAGTAGAACACTGTGTAAAGAAAGCAAATCACAGTATACAAAATAGAAGAAGGCAATAAAGTAATATGAAATATAAGAAAGCAAAAGCAAAGTAACTTTTCCTTCACAGCCAGTTGTGGCAGAGTCTGTGTGAGCCTTTCCAGTAAAGCTTTGAAATGTTTTATTTTACCCCTTAAATAGAAGGTTTAGTTCCTAGCTCCACCCTCATTTCATAGCTAATTAACCTTAACTGACCCATACTAACTTTTGTGTGACTCCTTAATTGACCTGTTCTAATTTCTGTGTGACTCATAAGAGACACAGCTATGGTCCTTTCCTAGTATTACTATGCAATTAAAAGCAGAATGCAAGTAAAATAAAGTGTAAAAAAAATAAATCACAGTATACAAAACAGAAGAAGGCAATAAAGTAATACAAAAATATGAGAAAGTAAAAGCAACCTAACCTTTCCCTCACAGCAAGTTGATACAGAGTCTGGGTGAGCTTCTCCAATAGATTGCAAGATCATGAGAATTAATTATAATAAATAGGGAATGCAAAAGTAACATAAATGGGTATGATTCATTGATTCCATCTCATTCTTGTTGTTTGATATAGGATTGATACATGACTAGTTGACTTTCAATAATATTCCTACATTTTGCTACTTAGTTTTGTATTTAACATGCTGTCTGAAATTTGATAATTAAAATAATGAGCCTTTGGGCACATGTATCCTACTAAAAAAAATCATTGCCATATAAGGCTTTGGAACAGGTGTGTTCCATTCTTTCATTCACTTATTCATTTTCTGATGCCTATTTTAACCCTCTCAGGATACTATGGATGCCTCTGCCAATCCTAACATTTGGTGGGTATAAAACAGAGAAATCATCACAAATGGTACATCGCAAAATGCACACTTAAACACTCTCTCTCACATATTTTTTGTAGATGCATGAACAATTTGGAGGCTTAGTTCATCAGAGGACAGGGTAGAAACCCAGATAGGCAGAGGTAAGACATGCAAACTTTGTAGAGAAACACACCAGCTGGGATGTGAAGCAGAAAGCCAAGTCCTGTGTGATAACTTGTTCTATTAACCATGCTACATCATAGTTTGGCCTATGTGGAAAAAGTAAAGCGTGCGTATATCCGGTGTTGTTTTTTTTAAATGTTATTGTCTAATGTTATGACACGTTTAATCCATTTGCATTTATTCGTAGTCAAGACTGTTAGAAAGATCCAGATAAGCTAGAATATTCACTGTGCAATACCTTAAACTTCCTGTAGTAGAATCCCATGGGATATATGAAAAAGACCCCTTAAGAATACCAGTGTTTAGCCACATGGCTGATATACAGGTTGCATCTCTCAGAGCCCTGTTAATTACATATATTAATTAGACTGTTACATTGTTTTCTGGAGAGAGGAAATCCCTAAACATTGAGACACCTAGCTACAGAAGGCTGGACTGCAGATGGACTTAACCCTCTGCAAAATTACTTGTTCTACATTTCATTCTTTTGAGTGCAGCTATTTTTTTAAGTTGCATTTTTGTGTTATATTTAATCTGTATGTCCACTTAAACAGTGAAGTTCTGATATGTGGTCACTTGCCTAATGCTTTTTTTTTTTAATTTGGCGAATTGACATATGTTCCTACAATTCGATGTCTGACATGTAAAACTTGTTTTTCAGCAGAACCACACACTCCCTTTATTTTAATATAGGGCAGCATTATTTATTTTATTTATTTATTTATATTTATTTTACATTTGTTGACCTGGGATTCTCGGACTGAGCTGAAGAGCCCTTTTTCAGCGGAAGCCTCGGGAGAAAAGCTCCAACATATTATACAATTTTTATTATACATTAGCATTAAACAGCAATGTTACAGGATTATTACAAGGCATTAAGTAGCAATACAATGTTATACAGTGTCAGTAATCAGGAGTATAGCATAAACATTTCAAGATGTATAAAAAGAAATATGTCATTAAGATGAGTATAGTTTTTGGGGTAAGTGGTTACAAAAACCCAGTTTTATCATGATGTAGTTACATGAAGACAAGACAATTACAATAGAATGTTTCTCTGAGGTGATTTGCTTAATAGATTTTAGAAGACAGTAAAAAGAGAAGTCAAGGAAGATTATAGAGAGCTAGTGAGGAGAGTGAGTTAAGGGTAGAAAGTAGATTAAGGTATGAGAAGTAGGGGATGTTAAGGAGGGAGAGTGCAGAGGCAGGACCAGTGACTTTTAAAGTGCCCTTTGGTGGCTGTCTTAAATTGTTTAGGATGTGTATTAGCATTAGTATATTTAGTTGTTGGGCTGTGGAGCTTCAGCTGCTACATTAGAAGGCTACAGTGGGTGCAGCACTCCCTCCATAAAAGAAAGATGACAATGTACTTACATTTTGTATTATTATACTTCCATGTCTCATATGTTATGCTGCAGCTCTACTTAACTTTATGGCTGTTTCTAAACATTACTGTTGAATAAAAATGCATAATAAGCAATTCCTTTATATCACTTCTACTTTAAATATAGAGATACAAACACACAAATACACACACACACACACACACACACACACACACACACACACACACACACACACACACACACACACACACACACACACACACACACACACACACACACACACACATGCGCATACACACACACACACACACACACACACACACACACACACACACACACACACACACACACACACACACACACACACACACACACACACACACACACACACACACACACCATGCTGCCTAAATGTCAACCTGTTCTTCCCGCTTTCTTACTACATAACCTGCTCCACTAACCAATAGCCTAATTAGACACTGATTATTAAATCCTTCAGCAAAAAAAGAAAAATGAACATTAAACAAATTGAGACTAATTTCCCTCAAATGTGTTCCATCCGAGTGGTACTTAATCAGATTACTAGCATGGAAATTCCAGTCTTCCAAGAACATAAACTTAAATACGTAGTAGTCATAGCTATACTGATTAACAGCTAGCACTGATGCTCCCACCATCACCTGATAAATATACTCTCCACACAAACGATCAATCATTGACTAAATAATTATTGAATCAGGTAACTTCCAGTGCATCAACAATGACAAGTGCTGAATAATGGAGGAGAACAATCTGTGCTTGGGGTAAACCCCAGACCATTAGCCCCCAGATGCATGACAATAACATCTGAAACTGACCACTTAAACCTTTCATCAACTAACTGATTCAAACACATAGCACTAATATTATACCAACACAGTTCCCATAAAACAGGATCAAGCCCTGCATCATGTCACTAGTCTTCACCACTGCTCGCTTTGCCATCTGATAAAAAAAAAAAAAGAATGCCTAGTGATGAGGACCCTCCTTGACCTGCAACATAAACAAACAAATCAAAATCATGTTACAGAAATGACTTACCTATCTTAAATAAAATGTATATGCACCTGAAACCAATCTGCTCATTCCTTTTATTATATCCGTAGATCTACCTTCATGTGAAAGTAGCTGACTCCAAGTCAGACTACTGACCAGTCATGAGTGCAGTCCCACAGGGTTCAGTCCTGGGTCCTCTCCTGTTTGCTATCTACTTCTCTGAAGTCCAGGCCAACACAAAGGGACTCTAGCTGACAAAGTTTGCAGATGATTGCAAGTTGGGAGCTATTATTAACTCCCCAAGTGATGTTGATATCCTACAGAAAGGCCTCACTGAGACCAACGACTGGTGCCAGAACCATGGCCTTAAGCTCAATGCCAAAAAATGTGTCGTCATCCCCTTTGGGAAAAACTCGGTTCCCATGAATTACCACATCGATGGTAGTTCACTGAACACAGAAGACGTTATAAGAGATCTGGGAACACAGGTTGACAGCAACCTCTCTTTTGACCACCACATTGCCACTGTGGTCAGAAAGTCCTTTTATGTGGCACATCTCATTACTAAGGGTTTTGCATCCAGGAAGAAATAGGTCATTGTCTCCCTCTACTTTTTCCTCATTAGGCCAATCATTGAGTACAATGCCCCATTTGGTATGTACCTCACTAAACACCTGCAACATATGGAAAGGCCGCAAAAGTACCTCACAAAGAGGATCCTAGGCCTTAAATATTTGTCCTTAATGGACAGACTAAAAAACTTCAACTATTCTCTGTCTCATATCGCCTACTTAGAGGTTATCTCTGCTTGACTTACAAAGCCATGTCTGACCCAGTTCTATTAGAAATGCTACATTGAAGAAATCCCAATCACTCTGCATGACATGCTCCAGAGACCTCAACCTTATTAACACAATTTACAGAACATGCTGGAGGGACAGGTTCATAACCCAGAGCCTGCCCATGCTACGGAATAGACTTCCCATACATGTCAAGCAGAGCACCTCACTGGCCCTCTTCAGGAGAAATCTTGATAAGTGGATGGGAAATAGAAAATTCACCCCAGGGATCATTCCAGTGGCTTTACTCGACAGAGGCACTGGGAACTAAGGTTGGGTGGCACAATGCTAGTGTAATCCTATGGGCTAGGCTTGTAAAGGCCATTAGCCTAGTACACACCTATGACCCTATGAACCTATCTTCCTAGTCCTAGTCTAAAATCCTGACAATCCTAAACAGCTGAGATGAATATCTACTATCCTCAAAGTGCCTCAGAAATAGTATTGAAATGTGTAGGTTACACTGGCACCCCCAGCAAAAATCTGAAGGCTAATAAATGCATATCTCAATTTGATAAACTCTGCCACTTTAAACCCCAATCTACTGGACAAGACACTTTCTCTTCATTTTTCAGTAAATATTCTTTCTGGCCTTTACCTGCTTACTCAATCTTGGCATACTTCAACAAAACCAATACCAGCTCATCCATTGAATATGCACTGACAATTTCAAGCCACCTAACCATTCACAAATTAATTGTATAAACACTGTAAGGTGACCCATAGATCAAGGTTTTCCTTTGAAGCCGGAACCACTTGTAAACATTTCAATAGCAATTTTAGTAAATGCTTACCAATTGGCAACTGCTTATCCTTAGTCAAATGTGTTAACTTCCCCCATTCTTTTATGGTCAAAATCAGCCAAATTTTTCATCCAGTCTATATACACGGCAACCCCTGGTGCCACCCCTAAAGCTGCTAAATGCCCCATAGTCAACCTTACTGCCTCCCCATGCTACCACCTGTGCACCTCATACCTAGGGAACAAACTAATGGACCAGAACTTGCCACTCAAGGTACTGTACTCACAAATGCAGCAAATGCTGCTAACACATCTCTGTAGGACTCCCTAGTAGATGCTGTGAATAAATATTTGATAAACCAAATATCTATCAGCATTTCACATTCATTCGTATGTTACTATAGCAACACTAATGAAGTTAGAGAGTAAGTGGTGCTTTAAAAGGAACAGCTTAAGGTTGTGAGTGATTGCTGTTAAGAGTACTAAATTATGGGTCTAAGTCTGGTTCATGTTTCAATGGAAATACTGAAAATTTTTGTTCATGTTTCCGGTAACCTAAGATATGTGGGTAAGGCAAGGTGGTGCACAACTGTTGAGTTTCTGAACTCTACAGTTAGGTAAAACATGACTTCCCAACTGTGTCACCCTGCTTTTTAAGTCACACAGAGTTTGAAATGTATTTTCTCCATTATACCAGATATTCTGTATGATTTACAACTCTCACAGACCAACCTACAAACAAAATCATTGTCCATGAGCTCAGATGAAGCCACTCCAGTGCAGGATGATTAATCACCCACAATGCAACAGCTCATGCACTTAATACTTATCAAGTTAACACTCTTATTTGCCATTACTTATGAACAACTCCCTAAGATACTTAAATAGGTCCACTTGAGGCAGTCACTTCCTGATCTAATTGGGAAAAAAGCCATTTTTTTCCAGGGGAACAATTGAGCAAAATGGCATCAGATCTGCTTAGTTTTCAGCAGAAGATCACTCAAATAGTTATCAGAGCTCACAGCCAATAAGACCAACAGGACAGCATCATTTGTAAACACGCATTGCCATGTCTCAGTCCCCAAGATGGCTGCCCTGTTCACTATAACTATGCCTCGGTATTTTTGTACATAAAAATCATTAACTGAGGTGATAAAAAAATATACTGTTGGTGGTGTCTGAAGCACATCTCAAGGTGATTTGACTCAAAAAACAGCAGAACAGACTCAGCTGTCATTCCATTCATATAGGATATACATAGTATGAGGTAGCAGTACCGATACCCCTGCACCTGTAGCACTTTCCTTAACACAGTTCCAGGTCAGAGCACACAAACATAAGTCTTTTCAAAGTCCAAAAAAAGTTACTGTAAATATGGATTAGCAAACTCCTTTGAGGAAAGCTAAGCAGCTGTCTCACTCTTCCTACAGCCTGGACAATATATGCACTCTTCTTAAATCCAAGGATTGTCAGCTGCAGTCTAGTCTATAGTACTCTGGCATGGGTTTTGTCTAGCAAGGCAGAGAAGTGCAATTTTTCTATCTTGAGAACACACAATAATCTGGCCCTGTTAAAGATAGTACTAGTCACCACCTTAAACATCACTAAGTCACAATGATCCATACCTGGAGCTTTATGTCAGTGGATTTCACTAACCACCTTAGTGAACTCAACTTTAGCACAACGACTTGATGGAAAGAGCTATTTTTCAATGATTATCTCAAAATGTTGTTTCCATTCAATGCCAGACTTTCCAGTAGAAGACAGCACTTATGTGCCCTTGCACAGTACATCCTACAATGAGTTTCTGTCATCTCATCCTGAGATGCAGAGTGGTATGCAGAAGAATTTGAGGCTGCTATAGTCATTTGCCATGGCATATGGCATATACATTCTGTAATTTTGATATAGTTTCACTTCAATATCTCCATTACTATGGTCTCCTTTGTCACAATTCTGCTGAAATTAGATAGATAAGGACAACTTCTTCAACTTGAAAATTTGCCTTTCTGCTGATATTTTCCATAAATTTAAACCAGAACAGGCATCAGCCACACTCTTGACACACAGTTCCTTGGTGCTTCCTCAGTAATTTCAATTCCTGAATGTGGTCTGTTGAGATTCAGTATTCCTGGCATCAAAGAAAATATTGTCATCATTTTCTCAGTGATATAAAACTCATTTTGCGCAGAACTCTTGGACAGCCATTTTAACAAGCCTTCATTGATCATATCAGTATCCAGGTTTGTCTGGGCAATGATCCATCCAGTGAATCCGGCTCAAATTATAGTAGAGATAATTAGAAAGTTTTGATTGCAAAGTTGGTAATCAACATACAGCCTGAGGTAGTCTGATAGCAGGTACAGTTACAAATCTTCTTGTATTTGAATGCTGTTGTGTGCACAGATTGTAAGTTGCACACAAGTCCGGTAACTAACTACCATTTGTGCTTAACCTGGAAAGCCATTCTTCTCAGTCATTTACCATGTAACTGATGAGGTCTTCCAGGTGAAAAACTTAGTGAGTGATATCATGTCTATATATCTCATCTTGTGTTTCCTGAATTGCTGCAATATAAAATGAATGAGATGCTTCATTACATTTGTGCTAATTCCATGTCTGTAGCTATCATATAGACAAGTTTTCCACATCTATGTGGCACAGAAGGATAAAGCCCCGATGAAGCATATGTACGTAAAGCACAAACTAGTGAAACAAACACTGCAGTGAACCTTGTGGACAAGTTTTTACATGGGTCCTTTAGGAGAGCAAGTCCAGCATTCCTCATTACTGTCATTGTATTGTGTTTTTCAGGGCTGAGAGATTGAGAGTCAATCACAAAGCAGTCACAAAAACACAGTGAAACTATATATATATGTATGTATATATCCTTATCTACAGCAATATATGTCTATATCAACTTCAGACTGGGTGGTGCGGTGGTGCAGTGGTTAACATTGTTGCCTCACAGCAAGAGGTTCTCTGGTTTGATTTTCAGCTGGGGTGCCTTCTGTGTGGATTCTGCATGCCCTCTCTGTGTTTGGGTGGGTTTCTTCCATGTGCTTTGATTTCCTTCCACATTCCAAAGACATGCATATGAAATGTTTCTCCCTGGGCCTCTGCTGAAAATAGGCTCTGTCCTAGCTGGACTTTCCTGGTCAACATGTTAAATAAATTAATATATATGCCAACTTCATACTTTTTATATATAGAGGTGTATGTATATCTATATATATATATATATATATATATGTATATATATGGGAGTATCTTGCTTCATCAAAAAAGCAACACATTAAACATAATCTCTTGAAAAAAAGTACACTATAAACTTTTTTTTTTTTTGGAGGGAGGTAATTCCCCCTGCACCCCCACAACCCATTCTATTCATTTCTCTCTCTTTCTCTTATATATATATATATATATATATATAGATAGATAGATATAAATACACACACACACACACACATATATATATATATATATATATATATATATATATATATAGCTAGATATAGATATATATAGATTTACATCTCTCTCTCTCTCTTTATATATATATATATATATATATATATATGTGTGTGTGTGTGTGTGTATATATATATATATATATATATATATATATATATATATATATATATATATATAGATATGTGTGTGTGTTTGTCTGTGTGTGTGTGTGTGTGTATATATATATATATATATATATATATATATATATATATATATATATATATATATATACATATATACAGAGAGAAAGATGCTAACTCCAAGATTACACTACAGTGAGGAAAGAGCAAATTCCCTTATCCTCACTCCACAACAACAAACTTGGACAAAAACAAAAACCCACATGTGCTATTAGCTGATTTTGGATCAAACAAACCAGGTTTTATTCTATTCGATAAAGCATTTGACTAAAAACGTATACCATATATATATATATATATATATATATATATATATATATATATATATATATATAATTTCTATGTACTGATATTGATCAAAGCATCTACATCCTGATGTTTACAACGTCAACACTGAAATATCGACTTTGCAGATGCTAGCACCCTACTAAATATGCACAAGTCTACAGTCTTGGTTCATGCAAAAACTTACACAACAAAAATACTTTAAAAACATTTTTTTTTTTGATAGGAGGCAAGCCACTCTGCACCCTCCCAACCCCTACTAATGTGAATATTAACTCTGAGATAAAACACTCACTTGTTTAGTCATTAAAATTTTATCTGCTAAACAGATGTCAACCAAAGGTAGAGTCAACCAACTTCAGTACACCCTGTATCTCAATCACAGTGCTGTCACACAAATGAGCTACAACCATAGATATACTTCTTCAGACCAAATGACAAATTGGACAGTGTAGCTGGTGGGAGTGTATCTGTGTTCCTAAGAAACCATTTTACCTCTAGACTCATAACGAAGAGCAGTGACCAAGAACTTCTTTGCATTCTTCTTATGATAAAGAAAATAAAATACCATATACTTGCCAACTACTGTAGCCCACCTACAGCTTTGTCAGAACATGAGGCATATCTTAATAAGGCGATATCCTTCACCATAATTTCAAAAACTATTCTGTCAGTTGACTTAAACTATCCCTCCATTAACTGGGGAACCTACATCACAAGTATGAATGTGTGGAGATTGCTAGATTTCATTAATGCCAACACTTTGGATGAACTAGTCCAAATCCCAATGAGTGTCTCAATAACATTAGACAGGTTTCTAACAAATATAGCCCTCTGTGCTTAGAGCCCACCATTACTAAATCACTGGATGAATCTGACCATCGTGCAGTAGCATTTACTTTTAGGAGTGAGACCTGAGTCAAACTGAGCAACATATTAGCATGCCTACACCACCACCCAAATCACGTCTGAACAAGTCCTAACTACTCTCTCCAAGTCTAAAAATGGGGCCCTGACAATGTGCGTCAGATGTCCAGTGTATTCTTCATGATTGCCCAGTTCATGCTAACAAAATCAGCATTGTGTGCTTTAGCAAAGCTGAGCACTCCTGTTCATATCACATAGGTGATACCCTGTAAAAATCAGCTCATTCTTTAGGGCCTGGGCATCTTCTTGGAAAACAAACCATCCTGTGATCATCATGAGACCACTGTTGTCAGGAAATCCTTTGACATAACCAGACTAATCACAACAGGCTTATCATCTAGATCTATGGACATCATTGTCCTCCATTCTTCCCTTATCAAGCCAAAATAGAATATAATGCTCCCTTTAGGTATGTACCTGGTTAGGCATATAACCCAACTCAAGGGATCACAACATTGCCTTGCCAAAAATCTCAAGGCAGTGTTATCCTTGAGTTACCCTAACAACCTCTGTATGCTCTCTTTTTTGTTTTTGACTTACTATTGAAAGGAAATCTCTGCCTTTCCTATACAGCCTCAAAAAGTCAGTCCTATGTAGCCTACTTAACATCCACAAAACTAATACTATCCCAAAACACCTGCTCAAGAGACTTAAACTACACCAAAAAACATGCATAGCACCTGATATCAGGATGGATATATTTTACAGAGAATACCTCTTTTATAAAATAGACTCTCCTCAGAGTTAAGACAGAGCTGTTCCACTTTTTAAGCTTCACCTGGATGACTGGTTGGTAATTTTAAGTACACACCCCTGCCCTGCACCTCTAGCTGTTATGGAAAGAGACGAAAACTAAGTCAGTCTTTGGTATTATTTTAAGTGTTGGTAAACTGATATATTGGTGGGACATTCATCTAGGCTCCAAATGGTCTACTGGCTGTGCAACCTAGTATTAATCTATGACCCTAAATTACTTCAAAATGATCAATACCTCTGTGTGTGTGTGTGTGTGTGTGTGTGTGTGTGTGTGTGTGTGTGTGTGTATGCATGCGTGCGTTGGTGTGCTTGTGTTTTAACTATCTATCTGTCTATCTATCTATCTATCTATCTATCTATCTATCTATCTATCTATCTATCTATCTATCACACACACACACACACACACACACACACACACACACACACACACACACACACACACACACACACACACACACACACACATACCCATGCTTAGGCATACATTCATGTAAATACATTGTATGCTGAAGTGTTTAGGGATGCTTGGACATCAGCCTAATGCCTTTTTGCACATTTATACATGCAGATATCCCGCAGCAAACACTACCCTGCTATGCCTTAATTCTCATTTGCAAAATGGATACCCCAAAATAGAGACTCATAATAGGGTATAGAATATTGTATTGCTATTCATTAGTTATAAACACATGCTCAGGCATACTGGCCTAAAACCACACCCCATTATCAACCCTTATATGCACAAGTATTACATTCCATAAGCACACCTTCAGCTTGATTTTGCCTCCATCCCAAACATACCTTGTGCTTATCCTCTAATGTAAACTTCAGTTTTGCCGTTAATTAAAAGTAATTCTGTTAATAACTGACAACATGGATATTCAATTTCTAAATGTCTCCATAGACAGCTTGGTAGATATGGGAATCCCGAGACAATTTAGCAATTGCTTCATGTTCACAGACAGTTTTTTAATCCTTAAAGAAACTAACACACTATGCAAGAGATGTACAAACACAATTTCCTATGATGCAAAATTCTTGCTTAAAAACAAGGCAGTCAAAAAGCCAACACATTACATCTGTGACATCTGGCTGTATACCGCTGGTCTGCCACCAATTAAATGTGACTTCCAGCTAATACCCCACCAGATTGCCAACGATTAATGTGAAGTCCGTTATTGTCCTGGGTCAGTAACTAAGGAGTTCAATCCTCACTACTGACTCCAGTGTGAGACTGTCACATAAGCAGGAGTAACATTTCACAATTTTCCCCTAAGAGCACAACAGGAACACATTGTATTTTCCTAGGAATGGACTATATATCTCTGTCCACCCCTAATGTAACTCCTTATTACACACTTCAGAGCAATGCATCCCAGTTTAAGACCTCTGATACAGTCACACTCAAAGTAAATTTAAATCTCACACATCCAAACACTTCTGGGAAAGCCTGACACAGATTCCGGGCTGTGTCCCTTCCCAAAATAATATGGTAATGCTGCCACCAATCATAGTGTCTTTATGCCCTTCAAAAGGGGTGTCCAATTATGAAAATTAAATATCCAGATAAATGATAGCTATGACCAGAGCAGCCAGGGCTTGAATGGGACCTGGGGAGTATCAAACAGGTATAAACACTCTCTAATCTTTAAAGAAAAACACTGATATCCAGACACAATGTAAAGTAATGAAAAATATCTAATAACAGTATCGTATGTTAGTAATTGCTTCTGGAGCTTTTCTCCCTGGTCCTCTGCTGAAAATGGACAGATCTGTCCAGTTGGATGTCCCCGGTAAACAAATGTGAAATAAATAAATAAATATATAAAATAAGTAAAATAGTTCCAAGAATGTAAATCAGTAACTTTCAATAAACACCAGAATTCAATCACCAGAAATATAAAATTAAACTGTAGGATAGAAATTTATCGTTCTAGAAAAACTCTTTCTGAATTACTAAAGTTTCCTATTCTAACTAGACAATACTGTCCCTGATCTTATCTAACATATAACAGCAAGGCAAAGACAGGCTTACAGTTTTTGGTGAGTTCTCTTTCATGGGTGCCCACTGACTGCAACTCTTCACTAACAGCTGCTCTTCACAAATTGCCCAGAACCTGACTAACTGCACAGCTTAACAGTCTCAACTGTCTCATTTTAAAAATAACAGTTAGCTGTTTTGAAAAAGTCATTTTTCCTGTCAATCAGCTGTTCAAATAATCATCTAGCAACCAGGGATATTCTAATGACATCACCTACTGTTCAGCTGATTCTTCGCAGTTCTTTAGAATTTCCCTCTCAAACATGCACAATTAGAAATGTACCGAAACGCCAACAGATTCTTTAAACATTCTGTTTAAACATTGAGATACTCAACATTTTAAAAACTTATTTACATTTTCACAATTAGATATGCTGGCATACAATACACGTTAATCTGAGAATATACACAAATCTCCTGTCAGATATGCTAACCCAGATGACAGTGTTTTCATTTTCTTCACAACATCTGTGACATATAGTGTTCAGCACACACATAGAGCATCTTATCAAATCTCAAAGACCTCCTAAGCCTACAAACACCAACACCTATCACCAATCTCTAAAGCACACACCAAAAGTTACACCTAACACCACACATAAGCCTACATAGATCACCAAGAATGAAGTCCATAAAGCAAGCCAACACTTTATCTAGGACTCTTGCCATAGGTGACACCATTGCACTATGCACAGATGGCTCACTCATCAGACTAGACAAGGAGAAATAATGGTTAGATAGTTATCTAAAGCCAGGATCTGCCAAGTTACACACATACTCAAGTTAGTGTGCCTCAAGTACCAGCATGATTCTGTTATAGTCCACGTAAATGATCTGAGATGCACCTCACTGGACTATATGAAGAGGAAAATGATGGATCTCTCAGAGCATATGTCTCACACAGCTATGTGCACCTCATTGAGCTGCATTTTGCCTTCACAAAGGATGAAGCTACTGTGTGAATAAAAATGATTGACTTTAACGATAGGCTTAGTTTCTGATGTCATTCCAGGAGGACTCAATATTTCATCATCATGGGAGGACATGATTAACAGACCATATTGGTTTGCCAAGGATAGTCAGCACCTGTCCTCCCTGTGCTTCCAGATACTGCCTAAAGCTTTATCCACCTCCTTAGAACCTTTTTAGGCAAACCTAAAATGACAACAGTTCCAGTTTAGCAAATAAATGCAAAGGAACCTAAAGGTGTTACTGGTCAATATTTGGAGCTTTAACAAGAAGCTTCACACCCTATATGCTGTCCTTTCACTGGAGAATATAGACATCTGTGCCATTACTGATTCACAGTTTAAAGCCACAGAAAGTACTCTGGCAGTGCAATGCTTCAGGGCCTTTCACACATGTACATATTAGCCACAGAGACTGGGACTAAAAGTGGACATGTCTCTATCTACATTAGCAACAAGTATATGTCTAGGTTGGTTAAACAGAATGATGCCCTTGAGATTATCCAAGTGCAAATCACCATAGATAATGTCTCTTACCATATCTTATCAAGCTATAGGCCATCATGTATTCCCCAAGAATCCCATAACTCATAAAAAGTCCTGCTGGAGGCATTATCCTTCCAACCAAATATCTTATTCATGGGAGACTTCAGCTACCCCTGTATAGACTGGGAAACATCCACTGCCTCCAGTTTGCAGGCACAATGTTTCCTGGAATTTATTAACACAAATGCCCTTGATCAGATAGTGCACTCTCCATCCACAGGCTCAGACATACTGATCTAGCACTCACCAGTATGGGAGGACACAGCAAAATCTGTAACAGTTAGGAGCTATTCTAAAGCAAACTACATCCTATTCAGTGAATGTTTGTTAAAATTCAGTACCCCTTCAAACCCCGAGCTCTCTGCAACTTGTGCAGAATTGTTCACAGAAACCCTGTACAGCCATGTAATTTGCTGCATAGAGGCTGCTGTATCTAGAAGAACGAATCCCAAAGCACACCCCAAAAAACAAACCACAATGGCAGAATCCTAATCTTAACAGGGTGTACAGCAAAAGGAAAAAACATGGCAAAAACCAGAAAGAGAAACTGTAATAATAAATAGAGGTCACTACATAAATAAAACAGGATACTAAGGGTACTAATTAAATGCAAAACACCAGTTGCAAGGTCCAGATAGCCTGTCAGGTTAAAGACACCCACAAGGCCTTCTACAGCAATGTCAAAACCTTAAAGATAACACACAGCAGTCAGCTGAACTGGTGGTAAATGATACCACCTTCACCAAGCAGAGTGACTTAGTAAATCTGCTGGCTGAGAAATTCAGCTTTAACTTCACTCCCTCCCCCACTCCAGTCCCTCCCTTCATCCCTAACTACTCCAATGAAATCCCTACTAGCATGCCCTCCAAGTTATTAGCAGGGAGCAGGTCATGGTAGCACTTCTTAAGGCCAACAGCAAAGCCTCAGTAGTATCCAGGGTTACCTTATAAATTGCTTGAGACATGACCTGTCAGAACCACTTGAGTCACTTTTCAAATACAGCCTCAAAGCAGGCTACAGACCATGTGAAAGGAGGACAGCAAAGGTTATCCATTTCACAAAGGTGGATCATCAACTGACCCTGGAAACTACAGACACATTAGTCTGACGAGTCTAACATGCAAAGCTATAGAATGAATTACAATGGAAATGATCAACAAAGATATTGGCAGCTACAGTCACTTAACCCTTCCACATTTGACTTTGACAAAGGAAGATCATACATACTTAACCTGGTAGCCTTCTTTGAGAGGGTCACAAAGGCAAGGAAAAGGGGAAAACAGTGCATACCACATACCTAGACATGGTTAAGGCATTTGATACAATGCCTCACTCAGGTATTGTTGACAAACTCATCAAACTAGGTATGAATCCCTACATAACTCCCTAGATTGCCATCTGGCTCACAGATAGGACCCAATAAGTTAAAACTGGTGAGACCTCTCAGACACTAGTGGAATACCTCAAGGCTCAGTGCTGGGCCTGCTCCTGTTTGACATGTACTTCCCAAAGGTCAAGGCTAACTTCAAGGGCCACTGGTTCACCAAGTTTGCAGATGACTGCAATTTGACAGCTATCACATATACTCATGATACATCCTGCAAAAGGGTCTAACACAGACAAATGACAAAGCCACAGATTAAAACTCACTGTCAAGAAGTGCATTATAATGCCTTTTGGGAAAACGTCCACCCATGTTAATTAATCTGTCGATAAGACTACCCCAAGAGCTGACCCAGTAGTTAGTGTTCTGAGAACATATGTAGACAATAATCTGGTCTTTGAACAACATGTAGCCAAGGCAGTAAGAAAATAATTCTATGAAGCATAACTTATAAGAATGGGTATGGCATCTAGGTCCAAGGAAGTTATAGTACCACTTTACTCAGCCCTTATCAGAACCATTATTGAATGCAACACCCTCTTTGGTATGTACTTGATCTGGCATATGCAATAGCTGGAATGCCCACAGAGGTTCCTCACTAAGACAATCCATGGTATTACCACATTGTCTTATCTAGATCGCCTTAAAGCCATATCTCTATATTCAGTCTCCTAAACATTACTGATATGTGAACTATACCTGGCATATAAGGCATCCCCAGATGCAGCCCTGATGGAATTTTTGACATCCACACTAGATCCAAGAATTTAAGCTTTGCTTGTGACATAAATAGAACATTCTGGTCAGACAGATACGTGTCTCAAAGGATCCCTGTGGTCTGAAATAGACTACCATCCATGTGAAGGAGAGTATATCCCTATCCCTATTCAAATGTAACCTTGACCATTGAATAGGAAATCGATAATTCACCCCCAGTCTGACCCCCATGCCTCTGATAGACAGAGGTTGACAGTAAATATTACCTAACTAACATACCCACTCCCCACTAAACCTTTAGCAACCTCCTAAATAACATACCCCTCCAAAAAGACGCCCATGTTACATGGGGACACAATTGGTTGGGTTACACGGCTAGGCTTATAAAGGCTCTGGTGGTCATTAGCCTAGTATGTGCCTATGAATCTATAAATAAACAATTAAAGATAATTTCTATGACTGCATCATTTGATTTTTTCATTATTATCTTACAAGATAGCTGAATCAGGATGCCACTGATTCAGTGACAGGGCAAGTCAACAACAAATAAAAGTTTCACCATCGTGTATTTTCACAGATTATGCAAAACTTAGAGATGAGTGGCAAAGAGTCAAACTGACAGTTAACCTAAGTGCATACTGCTGAAACATATTTGCTGAGTTACATTGATGTGGAGTCAAGCATTGATTAAGGCTCGAGTATCAGAGTTTCTCTATATTTCGTTGTAGACCCAGCAAACATGCTTTCAGTGATTATCGTCTTGCTATTACACATTAAAAAATGCTGTGAAAATTAGATTTCATGAATATGATTAGAGCCTTTTTGACAGTAGCAGAAGCACAACTTATTTATTACATTGTTCTTAAGAAAAACTGCTCTGCTTTTCCTGACAGTTATTATCCACCTCTGAGGCTCTTGGAAAGTCGCTCACTGTGTTCAGACTGCTGGCAGGTCATGATTCTTTCCCAAAGAATTTTAAGTCATGTGTTCTATGCCAAGCATTCATTGATCAATATCATTCCTACATGGTGAGGGAAGCACAAAAACTAAAATAAAATTCTGGCAATAATGCCAAACTGTAACTGAGGTACGTCATGAGGAAACAATAGATTAAATAGAGACAGGGCAAAATATCATACTTTTTAAAGGTCTAAAAAGTATATATAGTTTAATCTTTTCCACGTGTTGTAATCTAAAGTCACTCACTGTAGAAATCAGACACATTAGGAATTTTTGAAGCATTGACATGTTTTTATTATACTGTAGCTGTTCCACTTGATTTGAAATGCAAACTAATCATAACAATATTGTTTTAGTAAAATATGATTATTACAGTATAATCAGCATGCATTTCTTGATAATGTTTGTTGTGGCAGTTCTGTATTTTACAGAATTGTGTAAGTGAATTAGACATCCAACAGAAAGAAATGCATTTCCTAATAACATTACTAGTAAACACATTCACTGCAGGTATACAGTCTATTGCTGAAGGCACTTTTATTCAAAAGCAAGGGCTGCTTTTCAGTTTTAAAACTTTAAATTTAATAGTCTGTAATATGGCTTGAAAAATAGTTGAGTTTTATTACTGTGACTCAGCTAATGCTTTTTCAGTGGAACTTTTTCCTTAGAAGTTTTATAATAACAATAAACGCTGTAACTATGATACACACATACATACACAAAAACATATCTGAAATACTAGATAAGTATTTATATGACTCAGGGGGGCTTACTTGAATTCTGTTGGATAAAAACAAGAAAGACTAATCAAAGCAGTTTGTCTGTAATATGTTTGTTCTCCATACAGCATGTACATAAAATTCTCTTCCACAACCCCTTATTTAAGTCTAGTAGCATTTTTTCCTTGCTGGTAAAATGAAGTGCCAGAAACTTCCACTTAACAAAGAGCATTGTCTTAATAATGTTTGCATAAAACAGGTTTGCTCTTCAGTGGAAATGTTAAGCTTTAGCCTCCTTGGAAGAATATTAAGGAAATAGTCTTATATCCAGAGCAATGCCCATCTGGCAAAAAGAGAAAATAATATAGCATTAACCCACGCCTGGGTGTGGGCAATGCTGGATTTACCCACGGTTGGCGTGGTTTGGTCCCGAGCGGCCGAGGACCAAACAAAGCCAACCGTGGGTAAATACAGCATTACCCACACCCAGAAGTGGGTTATTGGTATTATACCATGACATTATTTAAGAAAAGAAACTATTACTTTTCTTAAATAATGGCATAGTATAATGCCTGTTTGTTGCCCTTCCGCAGATGTGTGGCATCCGCGGCAGTTCTGATGTACTGCGGCGCCTGCGCGGTACATCAGAGTTGAGCAACGGAGAAAGCAAGATCTCCGTTGCTTTTTTTTTAGCGTTTCGCTATGTTAAATGGGTTTAACATAGCGAGACAGCTTTAAAATAAGCAACGGAGATGTCCGTTGCTTATTTTAAAACTGTCTCGCTATGTTAAACTCATTTAACATAGCGAAACAATAAAAAAAAGCAACGAAAATCTTGCTTTCTCCATTGCTTTTTTTTAAAACACTGTCTCGCTATGTTAAATGGGTTAAACATAGCGAGACAGCTTTAAAATAAGCAACGGAGATCTCTGTTGCTTATTTTAAAGCTGTCTCGCATGTTAAACCCATTTAACATAGCGAGACAGTGTTTTAAAAACCGAGTTATACTAATGGAAAAAAGTCCGGGGCGACCGGACCTTTTTCCATTAGTATAACTCGATTTACAACGGGCACGCTGGCCAATCAGCATGCACATTTTGGAATAATAATGGGGGGTCATGGTATAATATAAGTTCAAAACTATGAGCATGTGCAGATGGTGACTCATTTTTTTAGATTCATCCCAACAATTAAAAATTAGAGCTAATTCATGGCGCATCTCACATGTAAGTTGTATTATGCAACATTTTTTGTCCTGTGCCATAGCTATTTAAACAGCTATTTAATTTTAAAAATGAAATGGATAATTGCTGGTGATTTCCAATAGGTACAGTTTGTATTAAAGTATCAAAATAATGCACTGACTGCTTCCAAAGTTAAAAATCTGTGATGTGTCACAAAGATTACAATGAGAATCAGAACTATTCTCATAACAGTGCTTTGAAATGTGTTCTTTCACAGGTGCATAACTTCTTTTAGGCCTTCACAATAAAAATACATAGGTTTAACCCTTTCTACCTTTTTCTTTAGAAATAAGACAATATTGCTTTTCCTCATCTATGACTAGTCTTCATAGATTACAACTGAGTGTGTGTAGCACTGTTGAGTTATGAAAGACTTTTGCTGAGCCTGTGGAGTGTTATCTGACCTTCCACAGGATTTTCTTGGCAAAGAAATTGTAATGGATTGATTGAACTTTCTGCCAGCTGACCCTCACTAGCACCCCCCCCCTCCCCAGGTACATTGTTGAACCTAGATCTCTAGGATTATAGACATATACCTTACTTCTTTGAGAACATACTGAAGGGATTACAGAAGCAAAAGACTTACTGATAGCTTTAATATTTGTAAATTATCCACTGCCACACACTTAATAATCTCTCTTTTAGTACCCTGTGGAAAACCTACTGCTACCCCTACATTAAAGCCTATTATCATTAGTTTGTCTCTTGCCAGTTTATAAAACTTCTGCTGCCTTTGCACACTCTGTCCATGCATAACACAGAAAGGACACAATTTCTATCTTTTCATTACAAATGTACTTAACCATTTGCACTTCTGCAATTCTTATTCATACTCTGCAAACCACATCATACAACATTATATTGACTACTAATAAAGATTACTGTTAAGTTAATTATACATATATGTTTATATTTGGATTACAGCCATGGTTACAATTAAAAAAAACATGTTAGCAGTTGCTGCTGCCATCATTAGCCTGTATGTACAAGTTTTACTTAAAAGTGCTGCTGCTGATGCTGCTGTTGCTGCTGGACCTCAGCCAAGAAAGAGAAGGGTTTTTAGACTCTGATTGATTTGTCATGGACTGCATGACAATGAAATTGTAGACCAATACTGTGTAAACAGGGAAAGACTATTGGAAATATACATTTTCTGCCACCTTCACCCAAGGCTCCAGGGAAATTGTGGAGGAGTCATCCCAGTGGAAACAATGGTATGTGTAGCGTTACATATATTATCTGTGGATATTTTTCAGTGACCCATATATTAGGTGTGCCACAGGCCTCAGATTCCAGAATATCACATAATTTTCTCAATGCAATACTACAACATGCAAGGGAGCATATTTGTTTCCCACATACTCCACAGAAGATAGCAAGAACCATGCAGGAATTTTGTACTATAGCACACTTCCCTAGAGATTTGGGGGCCATATATTGTACAGACACATAGTCAGGGAATGAGGTACATTAACAGGAAAAAATACCACTCTATAAACTGTCAGGTTGTCTCTAAAGCTCAAAGGATCATTTACAGTGTCTAGTGTAGGTAACACAGGCAGTTTTTATAACTCACACATCTGGCATACCTGTAAGCTGTACACAAGGTTTGCTGCGGGTGATTTTCCATAAGGACGTCTAATGCAGGATGCAGGTTACGCATTATTACTCTGACTCAGAAATTCCATGAGAAACCCGTACAATCCCACCAAGCAAGGATGCAACTATGCCCATGCTCAAACTAGGAATATAATAGGGCATTTATTTTCAAATTAGGAATATCACAGAAAGTGTGTTTGGCTTGCTCAAATCAAGATTCCAGTGTCTAGACACCTCAGGAGGTGCCCCACAGTATGACCCAGTAACCGCTGCCAATATACTCATAGTCTGTTCTATGTTGCACAATATCATCCTCAGGAAACACCCTCAGAAAGGACAATGTGGGGCAGGACCACAGTTCCCCTTACCAGAGGCAGGGATAGCAACTCCAGCAGATATAGATGAGGTGGCTGAGGGAGAACCACCAGCCACAGATGCTGCCAGCAGATGTAGGCATGCACAATATTCCACAGCTCTGGCTAAAAGGCAAAGGATGGCACACACACTGAATAAATGAAAGAATAAGAACCTAAGCACATACCAGTATTAAAACTGATTCATACATGTCTGCACAACCTTTACTTAACCATGTAATACTTGAATTCTTTTAGCATCAGACAGAAGCAACCCACAAGGAAAAATCTTGCATTTGCAATACCAACAATGTAAGTCGAGAAATTTTATAGAAAAAAGCAATAGTGTTATGTAACTAATTACTGTAAAATGCTCATTTTCATATGTCTCTAAGGTGATCCGTGTGCCAGGTGTACAGTAATTTCAGTAACAGCTCATGACTGATGTTTGCAATATACAGCCATGGAGTTTGCCCAATACTGAGCATCAAACATTTCAGATGAGCACTGTAAATAAACCAATGAGCAGGTCAATGTTAGTATCATTAGCACAAGTATAACACTTATAACAGTATAATAGTATAGTAAGCAATAGTTAAACATTTAAGTTGACTGCATTAGTAAGAACACTAACAGAAATATAGTAGCAATCATTCACAACTGATTGTGAACTATGAAAATACTCAGTTGTATTTATTACTGCTTGGTGTAACTCATTCTAAGCCTTTTGGTTTAAACACTTGGGCTTCGGACCAGTTGTTTTGCACTGAGAGGGTTTGTGGTCTGCACTGTTGTGGCAGAACAGGTTGCTTACATCCTTCTAGGTTGGGAACTGCTGATTGAGGGCTCAGTGTCTGTTATTCTAAAAGTGTATTAATTCTGGTTTAAGCACTTGGGCTTTCAGGCCAGTTATTTTACATTAAGATGGTTCGTGGTCTGCACTCTTGTGGGAGGAGAGGCTGGACTCTGCCCTTCTGAGCTGGGAATTTCTTGTTAAAGGCTTATAGTGCATGCATATCTGAACTGCTTCTTACTGAAGTTGGTGCACCTTGTTTGCTGTGGCATAGACTGGATTCGGGCCTGCTGGATCTAGCTTTGTTTGTGTAACTTGAGCACTAATCCAGACATTCTCTAAAGTATTCAATTGTATTTATTACTGCTTGGTTGTAACTTGATTAAAGTGTAGCTATCATTCTAAGTCTTTTGGATTAAGCACTTGGGCTTCAGACCAGTTGTTTTACATTAGGAAGGTTTTGTGGCAAGCACTGTGGTGGCAGGACAGTAGCTTTCATCCTTCTAAGTTGGGAACTGCTGATTGAGAGCCCAGTGTCCAAGTGTATTAGTTCTGGTTTAAGCACTTTGGCTTCAGGCCAGTTATTTTACATTAAGAAGGTTCGTGGTCTGCACTCTTGTGGGAGAAAAGGCTGGACTCTGCCCTTCTGAGCTGGGAATTTCTGGTTAAAGGTTTACAGTGCCTGAATATTTGAACTGTATCTTACTGAAATTGGTACACCTTGTTTGTTGTTTGTTTGCTTGTTATTTCCCTGGAACGCTAATTCCACCTAATACGCGGCTTCTCAGTGCTTCCGTGGATCACTAGTGATATCTGCATTGCTTACTGTACTTATTTCCTTGTTTCACTTGAAAGAAAGTTACTGTTTGTCATTTTTGCATTTAGTTACTTGTAACACATTGCACTCAAGTTACCTGGCACTTGCTCACTAAAGCAATTATATAAGTCAGCACTAAAAATTAAAAGCACTACACCCTCACTCCCCACTGGCCCTTGTTTTCAATTATTAAGGAATTCCCAATATTATTCTAGCATGTCCAAAGGTCAGTTGTCAATCTCCTCTCCGGTCCAGCTGGTGAATCTGGGAATCTTGAGGCAATGTTATAACTGCATCATGTACACAGACAACCCTCTCCTCCTCCCACATAACACAAATACTTGCGAGATGCAGCTATTTAGCCAAACTGGAGGCTGAGCTCTCTCAACTCAGGACTGGCAAGACCAGACAGGAGGAGAAGGCAACTACACACACCACAAAACCAGCCTCACATAATGCTACCACACCACTGAATCAAACACATAAAAACACAAAGACATACTTGGAGGCTCTGAGTAAAAATTTACTTAAACAGCAGAGGCCTCCAAAGCAGACACCCAAACAACTGCTACCTCAAGACACCCCACAAGCAACACATAAACCACAAAATCAGTGTGCAAAGCAGTCACAGCCCTTAAGGCCAAATACAACACCAAACATACTTGTCATAGGTGACTCCATAGTCAGACACACTGACGTCCCACTCACCAGGCTAAACAAGGAGAGGGTCACAGTAAGCTGCCTATCGGGGGCTAGAATCCGCCATATAACACAAGCACTCGGGTCACTCCACGGCAAGTACAAATATGACACAGTCATTGTCCATGCTGGTGTGAACGAACTGAGACGTACCTCCCTGGACTACATGAAAAGAGACATAGAGGAGCTCTCTGATTATGTAGCCCAGGCAGGTATGACCCTGACCCTGAGCAGTATCCTTCCTTCACCAAGAATGATGCCACAATATAGAGACAAGATGATCAGCTTTAACAATTGGCTTAATGTCTGGTGTCATTCTAAGGGGATCCAGTGTCTGTCTGCCTGGGATGACATGCTTGACAGGCCACGCTGCTTAGCAAGGGACGGCTTGCACCTGTCACCCCTGGGATTCCAGATATTGGCTAAGGCTCTTGCCACCCCCATAGTGCCTTTTTTAGGCAAGGCTCAAATTCTAAACCTACCACCCTAGAAAACAAAAAATGGGAATAAACTGAGGGTAATGCTGCTCAATGCCAGAAGTCAAAATCTCAAAATGCACGCACTTGAGGCCCTTCTCAGTATGGAGAACATCGATGTCTGTGCTGTAACTGAAACCTCATTCAAGGTTCCTGAGAGCACCCCGGCACTATTAGGTTTTACCTCATATCATGCGTTCCGGCCCCAAAACCCGGACCACACCACAAAAGGAGGGGGTGTATCCATATTCATAAAGGATACCCACACCTCCAGGTTGGTGGCAAAGCACGAAGCTTCGGAAACCATCCAGGTGCACCTAACCATAGGCAAAACTGCTCTACAGATTGTAGCATGCTACAGGCCACCCTCTCAAACTCAGGAACCCCACACAGCCTTCCTGAAGATGCTGGAGGGTATAAATGTATCTCCAAACACCATCATATTGGGTGACTTCAACTACCCGAATATAGACTGGGAACATTACTCAAGCCCTAACTTTCTAGCCCAATGGTTCCTGGAGTTCATAAATTCAAATGCCATGGAACAGCTAGTCACTGTTCCCACAAGAGGAGAAAATATACTAGATCTCATTATCACAAACATGGGGACAAAATGCTCCACACGAAGTATATCCCTCATTGGTGAGATCTGATCATAAACTAATCTCACTGGAAATCCACATCCGCCCCCACCCCAAACAAAAGACCACAGTGAAGAACTTCTCTAAAGCAAACTTCACACTACTCAAGACTGGTGTGATATCCTTCAAGGCCCCTGAGCCAGTAGAAACCACAACCCAAGCTGCGGAAGCCCTTACAAATGCCTTCTATGAACACCTCCAGGACTGCATGGATCAGGCAATCCCAAATAAAACCAAGACTCTTTCCACAAAGGGCAAACGTCCAGTCTGGTGGACCCCAGCCATTAACAAACTTTACAATAAGAGGAGAAAGCTATTACATGATAGAACAAAATCCATAAAAGGGAAGTCACCCCTGATCATTATTAGTAAAAAAATACGAGCACTCATAAAATCAACTAAGGCCAATTTTGAGAGAAAAATTGCCATGGATTCAAAGGACAATCATAAGGCCTTTTTCAGCTATGTTAGGAACCTGGGTGAAAACTCCCAGATATGGTCAGAATTAGTCCAAAATGATACAAAAATCACTGAACCCACAGACATTGCCAACATACTGGCAGACAGGTTCAGTGCAAACTTCACCCCCTCTCCCCCCCTAAAGGAGAGATAACTATCCCAGCGGAGTGTAGCCTCCCAGACATCTCAAATGCGCAGGTGAAAGCTACTCTCTCTAAAGCTAAAAACACAGCATCAATGGGACCGGATGGTGTCCCCGGCTGTGTGCTACACGAGCTAAATGAGGAATTAAAACTGCACATAATGCAGCTGTTTAATCTCAGCCTTACCACAGGATATGTGCCCAAGGAGTGGCGTACGGCAACTGTGGTCCCACTCCACAAAGGTGGTGCCTCTACAGACCCTGGTAATTACCGCCCCATAAGCTTAACAAGTCTAGTCTGCAAAGCTATGGAGAGGATCATAATGGAGCTCATAAACAAAGATATAGGGGACTTGCAGACATTGGACCCAACCCAGTTTGGCTTCGTCAAGGGCAGATCATGCCTTTTGAACTTGGTCGACTTCTTCGAAACAGTCACCAAGGCCATTGAAGAGGGAAAGGCAGTCCATACAGCCTACCTTGACCTTGCAAAGGCTTTCGACACAATACCCCACTCGGGTATTGTAGAAAAACTTACCAGCTTAAATGTAAACCCATATGTCACAAGATGGGTTGTAAACTGGATTAAGGACAGAACCCACAGGGTTAGAGTTGCTGGCGCTATGTCAGACTCCAAGCCAGTCACAAGTGGTGTCCCACAGGGCTCGGTCCTTGGCCCCCTATTGTTCGGCATCTACTTCTCAGAAGTACAGGCCAACATGGGAGGACTTTGGCTGACAAAGTTTGCAGACGACTGCAAACTGGGCGCCATAGTGGAAAGTGCATCGGACACCGATATCCTTCAGAAGGGACTCATGGAAACAGATAGCTGGTGCCAGAGCCATGGCCTGAAGTTAAACGCCAAAAAATGTATAGTCATACCCTTCTGGAAAAACAAGGTAACCCCAAGCTACCATATAGGTGGCAATCCACTAAGCACAGAAGAGGTTATCAGGGACCTGGGGACCCAGGTTGACAGTGGCCTTTCTTTTGACACTCACGTTGCTAAAGTGGTTAGAAAGACCTTCTACATGGCCCACCTGATCATGAAGGGATTCACATCCAGATCTAGTGAGGTCATTGTTCCTCTGTACTCTTCACTTATCAGACCAATGATCGAGTACAATGTCCCATTCGGGATGTATCTCACCCGACATCTGCAGCAATTGGAGAGACCCCAAAAGTTCCTCACCAAAAGGATAAAGGGACTCCAAAATCTGTCATATGCTGCCAGATTGAAGAAACTCTACCTCTATTCAGTCGCATACCGTCTGCTCAGAGGTGACATGTCCCTGACATACAAGGCCATGTCCAACCCAGAATTAATGGACATGCTCCACCTCAAAAAATCCAAATTCACCAAAACCACTAGAGCAAGCAACTTAAACCTTAGCACGGATATAAATAGGATGTGCTGGAGGGATAGATTTATCACTCAGAGACTCCCTATGCTGTGGAATAAAATCCCAGTCCATGTGAGGCAGAGCACCTCGCTGGCTCTGTTCAAGAGAAATCTTGACCTGTGGATGGGAGATTGTAGGTTTACCCCAGGAATCATCTCTGTGTCACTGCTGGACAGAGGCACAACAAACTAATGGGCACAGTATTTTTTCATATAAGGGGTGGCGTAAGCCACAAAACTTTGGGCTAGGCTTATAAATGCCTTAGGGCAGATAGCCTAGTATAAACCTATGAACCTATGAACCTATGAATAAAAACAATTATTCTGCAATACATTTACATTAAAAGAAGGTTCTGAGTAAGCAAGCATTAGCTATCGACTTTGTGCATCAGGCATATATGCAAACCAAACTAACAAAGAAATAAGTAAAGTACAGGTCACAGTCATCATCACTTGCACAGGACATGGGGGTTATGTAGCTGAGGGCAAGGCTGACACCAGTGTAAAATCAAAAATGCATTCCTTAAGTATTCAGTTTGCAGGGCCAATAGCAAAATATGTATTGCGGTCAATAGTACTGCTTAGATAAGTAGTGTGTGTGTGTGTGTGTGTGTGTGTGTGTGTGTGTGTGTGTGTGTGTGTGTGTGTGTGGACATGTATTTATTGAAAGTATGTGCATCTGCATGAGCACAATAAAGAACTGTGATAGCACTCCATCCTGGCATCTTGGACAGGTGTGAGTTGTGCACAGTTACATGGTTGAGTCTATATGATGCTATCAAATGAACTAAATAGCGAATGCTATTTAGTCGATCAGATACTGTCAAAATAACGAAGTCATGGAACATCGAATTTTTTCCGAAGGAAAAAATTCAGTGGGCCGTCTTTGGGACTTTGCCATTTCCTCCACTGTGGTACAATCTTGGAGTTGGTATATTTAAGTAGGGGATGTGTGTGGGGCACAGCCCCCCACATGAGGGTGTGTGAGGGCAAAGCCCCTCACTTACATTTGTGTTTAAGTTTATTTATTTTTTTTACAGAGCAGCAAATTTTTTTCCCTGGGAAAAAATTCTCTGTTCCGTTTGTTCGATATTTTGTTGTTTCGATATTATTGGTACGATGAAATAGCGTTTGCTATTTACATCATATGATAATATGATATAGACACAAGTAGTCAGTTCAGTGTTGTTGACCTCCACCATGAGAACTACCTCTGCCAGGAGCTGCACTGCTTGTACTATGGCCCTGGCTAGAATTTGGGGTGCTTGCTGAAAGTGAGTGATGTTTGCTGATTGAACGCTCATTATGACTACTTCCTGTGCCACAGCCACATGGCTTACCATGTCTGGGTGCAGACACTTCAATCACTGATGGAGCAGTGGAAGTAGTGCCATTAAGGGAGTGAAATCTTACATGGACAATTTGGCTGACACCACATGATACAGCATCTCTACGGCCATATGGCTGCCATTATCATATCACTGGCCCTATATCTTATTTTGGAATGTGCACATCCATAACCTCCAAATGCATTCACAACATTAACCACCTGCTCCTATATATATGGACATGGAAGAACATGTCACCCTGCCTCTGTCTTGGAGAAATTACCCATGGTGACATAGTGCCTGAATGATCACATCATTATCACTGTCAGTGTATGGTGTTTTACGAGGTGCATATTTCTTGGAAGTCATATTCTTGTATGAGAGGACACATAAGAGGAAAGAATAAAATACATAAGAAAAACAAAACAGGTTGTTAACCCCACAAAATATCTATGAATGTATCCATCCATCATATACAAAACACATGAAACAGTAAGGCTGCAAATGAGTCCAAAAATTTAATACAGATCCCCACACACACACACACACACACACACACACACACACACACACACACACACACACACACACCAAACAAAGAAAGAAATTTATTAAAAGTGATACGTGGACAAACATTTCAATAACTCTGTTGTACATTGCAGCATTAACAAAAACAATGTACACCTGTCAAGGAAAAATGGATAACAGTTTTGTCTGATATGCATTTCTGGTGGGGGGCAGCCTGATATACATCATGTTTAACACAATGTTCTGTACTAATAATGCAATAATTCATTGCCTTGTTCATAAAAAATAAAACAGTCTTCTGCACTAAGTAGTCAGCTTCTCAAATTGAAATTCACATTGAATGTCAGCATTATTTAAAAAAAAAACTTAAGAGTTAAGAAATACATGCTAGATGTGGCTTTGCCAACAGTTAATGAGAATAATGCAGACAGTAAAGCAATACCTATGTGATCTGTAAGTAAGATTAAAATGCATCATGTTAACTGCGATGGTGGTGCTGCGGTAGCATTGTCGCCTCACAGTAAGACGTTGCTCCTGTTCGATTCTCAGCTTCTTCAGCATCTTCTGTGTGGAGACATGCGTGAATGGGCGTTCCTTCGTTCAAGGTTGTGTGTCAGGGCTGGCAACTCGGCAAGTAAAAATCTCTGCCAATCATTAACGGACCGGAGTTCTTCTGTGGCAATCCCTAAGCGGGAAAAGCCAAAAGATGCAACAATAACATGTTGTATAAAACAGCAATCTACCTTTGCAGTAAGACAGTTGTGAAAGTAGCAATAAGTTTTCAAAGCAAGTAGTAGTCTTGAGCTCTACGAATCCAAACAGTCTCCCCTACTATCATACAAGTTCCTTACCTACACATTTCCTTTACATAGTATAGATTTAACCTTTTCAATACCATGAGTATGCAAATGAGGTGTGAACTCATTAGCATTCATGAATTCCACAATCTGCATCAAGTGCAGAGCAGGTAAACATGGTGTAAGGACCTAAACAATTGATTGCACATGTCCCAAAGATGAACATTCAGAAGTGTAACCTGCTAAGGGCCTGCATGTGTGAATGAATAGTTTGGCAGCAGTAACCAACAAGGATTCACAGCCAGTCCTGTTTGATGTACACTAACCAAGGATTTGTCAGGAAGAAGGGACTTACAAGTAAGTTTGTGAGTGCATTGACTGACTTTGGAGAGCAACATTCTTAACATTTATATGGATTGTTTATTACTGCAGTTTCTGCCTCTGAGTATATTCTGTCTGTAATGTTAAGGAAGTACATTACTCATTGAAACATATAAAAAACTGCAAGACAAATTACATAACAGTCTTTTTAGAAAAGCATATATAAGGGAATGATGTTTCCAAAATAAAGAGAAGAAAAGAGCTGCAGTATTGCAATTTTTATTTTATATTGTGTGAGGAAAGATGTGGCATCCATACATCCACCTGCAAATTACACAGGACAAAGTTTAGAAATTGGTTCTGCAGCACATGTAATAACAGTTGTTACTGTGTTACACCTTGAGTACATGGAACCTTATTTTTTCTTCATAGTATTGATATATATATATATATATATATATATATATATATATATATATATATATATATATATATATATATATATGTTTGTGGCATATATTGCTAATAATCTCAAGTTTGTGTTGAGACTGTCTTGTTGTCATGGGGTCCAAATCCAAAGTGAGTGCTGTTTGTGTGGACATAATGATGTTTAAGGAGCATATGTTCATACTGCAAGGCAAAACTGAAGAAACATATATTTTAAGTACTTATTTGATGTTTTCCTCTGTTTAAGTGTTTTTCGTTCTCTTCAACATTTGTACAAATTTAAAACTGCAAACTCTTGACTTGCAGCAGTCACTAACAGTGAACTGCACTTCACTTCCTAAGGAAAAAATGAAAAAGTTAATTGATTCCATCTTCTGAAGTAAAAATTAGCCTGGCACCAGTGTGAGGCTGTCAGCACTGTGGATAGTACTAAGTGATGAAAATGCATCCATCAGATTCATTTCTCTGATGCATAAGGTATACCTGAAGTGTGTTTAGAAAAATAAAACAGGTGATGCAGGGATCAAATTCAGTTTACAGAAAATATTTTATGACTAAATTCAGAATATTTATTGTCACCCAATGTTGCATATGAAATGAACAGGCTAAAGTCTATGGTACATGATACAAACCTTACGTATTGTCCATGTGAATGTATGGTAAAAAGGTGCTGTTGTAAACTTATACCTTCCCATTATTAATAACAATATGTGCTATGAATGTGACATATGAATTTTGCAGAATGTGCTAAAACAAAAACAGTGACAGGAGTAATGTAGACATATGTGTCATATGTGCTGAAGAAATTATCCATATCTCACAATTTTCCATCATGACATTTATACAATATATTGTAAACTTTAATGTCATGACTAATTGCATGTATTGTGGGAAGAATGATCTCCTGCCATGATCTGTGTGTCCCTTTTCTGAACAATTGTTATTACATGACATTCTGGTTATGTGTAACTTAAATGTCACTTATGATGTTACAAGCAGATGTGAAAAGGATGACTGTTTCATGCTAAAGCTATAACAGCTTTGTTACTTGTTCCCTATACCCATTAAATGTGTTAATCTGCAATGCAAGGTATTTTTATTTTTTAAATGACTTTTGCATTTTAGTTGGCAGCTTGCAGATGCAGTTCACTTCCTAAGGAAAAAAGTGAAAAATTTAACTTGGGTACCTTCTGTAACATAAACAAGCAAACAAGCCCAGTGCCATTGTGGCAGCACTCTGGATAGTACTCAATGAAGAAAATGCATCTGTTAGTTTACTCTGTGGCAAAAGATGTAAGTAAAGTGAGTTTAGAGAAATAAAACAGATGATGCAGGGCTCAAATCCAGTCAGATGATAATTTTACAGAGGTGGGTCTGAATACATGTTTACACAAGTTTTGTTATATCATTGTGTTATTTAAAAATGAACTATTCCCATTATTGTTAACAGCATGAGAGCTGGTGTCTGTCCCTTTTCCCATTATTTGGCACTACCTACAATCCTGATAATGAGTACCACAAATTAAAATTCTAATGTGGTGATGAGATGTGAGAAGGATGACTGTGTCACTGTAACACTGTATCACTCCGCTCTCCACCCTACCCCCAATTCCCACCCACCCCTAGGGGTCCTAACCTTATAGCTCTCTAGACACTCCCCTTTTTCCCCACTATCCTATCTTTCTCTTTTCCCGCTCAACTGTGAACCCTCCCTTCTACACACCCCTCCCCTCCTCTTACTTCCTCTTTACCTACTTACCCCTCCATCCTTTATAGTAGCATCCCACCACCTCTACTGATACTACTTTCTTCTATCCCTCTTATCATTTTACCTATCCCTCCCCCTTTTTAAACCCTTTAATAGTCTTGTTCCCCTCCTACTATCTCTTACCTATATACTGTACCTTTCCACCACAATCTACATCTACTCTGAGTCTCTAACAAAAAAAAAAAAAAAAATATATATATATAATGGCTCCCTACCGACCTACCCTGCCTGTACTCTCAGTTATTCTCCCTATTATCCTATTCTCTGCTTACCTTCTGACCTACTTGGAAAACCCACTTAATATCCAATCAAACTATAAACAGAGACATACATCCTCTATCTACATTTCTCTCACCCCTTTCTTAAATTCTAATTCCTCCCCTAGCTACCTTCTACCTAAATTCCACAGACTCTCTCACCTTAACTACACCTTACCCTCAGATAAAAAAATGAAACTTCTAACCCTTGTTAAGAGTAACATCTTAACCAAACCACCTAATCCTACCTTACAAGATGGTGACATCCACCCCAACCCTGGCCCAGTATACCCTTCCTCTTTAGTATCTAGACCTAGCCTTAATAATACCTTCCTCATAGGGCATCTTAACATTCGAAGTATAAACAACAAAGTTCCCTATCTTCATGCCCTTCTTGACACACACTCTTTTGACATTCTCTGCCTCTCAGAAACCTGGCTAAAGCCAGTCACAAAAGATACCGAGATCTTACCCCAAGGCTATAATATAGTTAGACTTGACCGTCCAAAATGGAAAGGTGGTGGAGTAGCAATTCTTTTTAAAGATCAGCTCAATATCTCCTCCCTCCCAGCCTATCCAACCCAAGATAGCAAAGTAGAAGCCATCATTACTAAATTCCAGTTAAATGCTAAAATATCCCTATACATCATCTGCGTATATATGCCTCCAGGTAACAATATACCTATCGTTGAAGACTTTCTCAGTTGGGTTTCTACCACTTACCCCCAAGAAACTATTATTCTAGGAGACTTTAACATAGACTGGAATTCTATTCATGCTGACAATCCTTCCTCTCACATTAACCTTAATGGCTTTACCCAATCCATTACCTCTACTACAAGATTTAACAAACCCAGCAAGAAAGAAAGTATCTTAGACTGGATACTCATAAACAAAGTTAACATTACATATAACGTAGGAACCATGCCTGATGATATTAGTGACCATTGTTTAACCTATATTACAAGAGAAAAAACTGATTGTCTTAACCTCCCCAATATAAGAAAAATACGCTCTACCAAACACTTCAAAACAGACCTATTTCAAGCCGAACTTAACACATGCAACTGGAATCCCTTAAAGTCACTTCCTATTGAAGACGCAGTATTATTCTTTAATTCTACCTTCCTATCTATTCTTGATAAACACGCTCCAGACCGTACCATCAGAATGAAGTCCAATACAGCCCCATGGCTCTCTAACAAAACTAAAAGACTAATCCACTCTAGAAATAAAGTTTGGGCTACATGGAGATGCCATAGAAACAGCTCTGACCTTCTTCACTTCCGCCAGCTCAGAAATCTGACCAAAAAAGCAATAATTGCAGACAAAAGAAAATTCTACTGTGAACTTCAAGAAACTCATTTAAATAATTCAAAACAATTCTGGTCATCTGTAAATAGACTCCTTTCCCCAGGAACTACCAAAACTCCTGCCCCACTCAATGCTGACCCAGACACCCCTTACCTAACAGCTAATGCCTTTAACTCCTTCTTTTCAGAAACTATTCAATCTCTTGCTAAACAACTGAACACTAACAACTTCTATCCTCCTAGTAACCTAGTAGATACTACCTACAACTTCTGTCTACAACCTATCTCTACCTCTTTTATCTACAGACTTATTAGCAAACTAAAACCATGTACCCCCTCAGTTGATAAAGTCCCTTCTCTTTATCTCCAAAAGGCAGCTAAAGTAATTGCTTACCCTATATCCATACTAATAAATCGGACAATCCAAGAGGGTATCATCCCTGATATCTGGAAAGTCTCCCATATCATCCCACTACACAAAGGTGGTAACTCTCTTGAACTCGCTAACTTCAGACCAATTGCTCTCCTCTCACCCCTAGCAAAAATTATGGAGAAATGTATTCACCAACAACTTGTACAGTATCTTTCTTCACATAACATTATAGCAAATTGCCAACATGGCTTCAGACCACACCATAGTACCACCACTGCCCTCCTCTCCTTTGTGGATACTATCAACAGGAATCGCAACAATAACCTTCTCTCTTCTGCTCTTTTTATTGATCTATCTAAAGCTTTTGACATGGTTAACCATCCTTCTTCAATCAATATCCTACAATCCCTCTCATTTGATAACCTAGCTATTAAATGGTTTACTTCTTATCTGAGCAACAGGCAACAAGCTGTTCTATGGGATAACCATATTTCTTCATTATTGCCGATTTCTATTGGAGTCCCTCAGGGCTCTATTCTTGGTCCGCTTCTCTTCTCCCTCTTCATTAATGATCTTCACTCAGCTATCCCTCAAGCTACCTGTATTCAATATGCAGACGACTCTACCATTATTTGTTCAGCATCTTCTCCTATAGAACTAAACTCACTGACTCAAAATATCTTCAACACAGTTGAAACATGGTTTACTAGACGGTACCTCCTTCTAAATGCCAAAAAAACTAAACTTCTCCTCTTCACCCCTACCTCTCGGACCCCCCCTTTAAACTTCACTATCACTTCAAACAATGCCACTGTCATCTCTCCTGACACTACAACTAAACTTTTAGGAATAACCATTGACAATAATCTCACTTTTGATCAACACATCAACAATACCATTAAATCAGTCAACAGAAAAATAGGATCTTTATACCGTATTAAACTATTTCTAACCCCTTCTACTAGAGCTAAAATTGCCCTCACCCATCTCATATCTACTCTCTTTTATGCCTCTCCTATTTTCACCAACCTTAAGAAAGCTAATCTTAACAAACTAGCTACTTGCTATAACAGCATTGCACGCTTTGCCACTGGAAACCCCTATAGAACCCATCACTGTCTTAATTTGAAACTTTTAGGCTGGCTAGAACTACATAATTATCTTATAATCTCACAACTCACTATTGCCCACAAAATACTGTACCAACCTGACAATACCCCTATACTCTCACAACTTTTAATCCCTTACAATAATCTTAACTCCCTACGTTCCTCTTGTAAACTCTTGACCACATCAATAAAGTCTAACAACTATGCTGGCGACTCCTTATTCACTAATACTATTGGTAGAAGATGGAATCTGTTACCTAGTGATATAACACTGATCACATCTTTTCCTCTTTTCAAACAGAAACTCAAGCTATACTTCCAAAATCATTGGCTCTGTTCCTGCAGTACACCAGACTGACATTCTCCCCTACCCTTTTACTTTCCCCCCACTGTTTCCACTCCGCTTACTTTCAACTTGCCAATCCTTAACTTACCTTGTCTCTTGTACTCTATTCTTATTCAGTTCCTATTGACATTATTTTTCTTCAGCCTTTATCCTTTATTTATATTGCTCCATAACTGACTATGTATTTTTCTTTGCCTACTGTAGTTTTTATGTAACCAGTCCCTTTTTGGACATTTTTCTATTTCAGTCTTTTGTTACAAAGAGGTTTACCTTGTTCTATTGTGCTTTTTTATTTTTTGTGTGTGGAGCTTTTCTCCCCGGGCCTCTACTGAAAATGGACATATATCCATCTAAACTAGCCCGGTCAACAAATGTAAAATAAATAAATAAATAACACATTTCCTGCTCTAGACATTGTTATGTATACCCTTTGCATGATGTAATGTTCAATTGATGTTTTCCTATGTTTTTTTTTTATTTTTTTAGAGACTTTTAAAATTGTGCTCTGCTTGGCAGTGTATAAACACATCTGACTTCCTGAAGAAAAAAGTGACAATTTTAATTTTGGACACCATAGCATAAACAAGCCTAGCACTGTTGCATGACTATCAGCACTCTGGAAAGTACTCAGGGAATAAATTCCAGGTGTCATGTAAGTATGTCTGTGGCACAAGGTATACCTGAAATTAGCTTAAAGAAAAAGCACAGCTGATGCAGGATTCAAATTCAGTTAACAGATAGTTCTACAGAGGGGGTCAAAATGCTATCTGTCAAAATATGTTGATTAATAATGTTGCAGTAAATGCATGAGTATCATAACTATGTTTATTGCCAGAAAAGTTTCACTTTAATAGAAGCCCAATATATTGTATGTAAATTATGTTGAGCATGACAATGATATTTAATGTATGCACATGGATATGTACAATGTGCACAATATTTTTGTTATAATTCTTAAAAGTTATGCACAATATTTTTGTTATAATTCTTATAAGTTATCACATATCATAAGAATATATTTATGACAGTATGTCTTGTGATGTATGTATGAAACCTAACCCACCATGTATTACTCAGGTTATGCAACTGCATGTATCTGAAATGCATTTACAAACACAAATACTGCCTTTTACTTTGAAATATAGTCCCATGAATAAGTAAAGTCACAGACATACATCTCTGAAGCATATCTCCAGTCATTGTTACATAAATATACCTCTCATTAATATGTTAAAAAGTTGTTATCTTGTTGCAATGACAGTTAATAAGCAGAGTTTAACATTTTATCCTTTTTTTCTCATGGGCTCATTTCCCATGCAGTACTACTCAATATTACAAGTGTGTAAGTCCCAGCTGCCCAATATTTATGTACGTATGTATGTATTTATTTATTGCATTTGTTTACTGGGAAAATCCACTGGACCTAGGTCACATTTTCAATGGATGTCTTGGGGAAAAAAGCTCCGACAAGAACATAGATACAGACAATATTAAACATTACTTGGTACAAAAGCAGATACAGTGTTACAGATAGTGATTACAGTAATATATACAGAATATATACATAAAAGCAGGAATTTAATAAGAAAGGTATAAACAGAGATATATTAATCAGCATTATTGCACCAGTATCAACAAATGATAAAAAATAATAATTATGTAGAAAATATCATCACTCAGCCATAGCAAAAAGCATAGGAGTTAAGTTATCATATAAGGAGAAGGAGGAGATTAGGTTATAGAGCAGGAACATAGCCAGGAAGAGTTAAGATGATTTTTCAATATTAGGTTGAAGGTGGTGGTGCTGCCTGTGTTTCTTATAGAAGGTGTAAGTGAGTTCCATAGTTTGGCGACAGTGAAGGAATAGACAAGTTGACCAGCAGGTTTTCTACTTTTAGAAGTAGATGATCTTAGTTGCCTGCTGGGTTGGTATTGGGTGAGTGGTGTCAAGAGAGCAGGATAGTCTGTGGGTCTGTAGATTATTTTGTGCGCTGTAGTTAGTTGGTGAATGAGAGATGGTGGGGGAGTTCCAGCCAGCCTAATTGTTTCAGTGAGTTACAGTGGTGGGAAAAAAATTTGGCCTTGGTGGCAGATTTAGCTATTCTGTTGTATCGTATTTCAAGTCTGGATTTTACAAAACTTTGGATATTAGTGAGGATGGGGTGCCATAAATGAAAGATTGGTAATAAAAAGAAAGTGTTGATGCCTGTAGAGCATACCGAGCTTTTGTTGTGTTTTTATGATGTTATTGTTTATGTGTAGGTCAAAGTTAAGGTTTTCATCTACAATAATTCCTAGTAGTTTAGTGTGTGGAACAACTTCTATAGTGGTATTGTCTTGGGCTTGTACAGTGAAGAGTTTTTTATCTATCGGAGTAGCTTTCTTAGGGTTAAAAAGTACTAGTTTAGTTTTTTTGGGATTTAAGTCAAGGTGATTGTTAAGCATCCACGACTCAGTAGAGGTGAGGGCATTCTGGGTAATTTGCTGGAGTTTAGAGCTGGAATTTCCAGTCCATATTATTGTACAGTCATCAGCATATTGGATTACTGAGCACTGTGGGAGAGTGGAGTGAAAGGTGTTAATAAAGATGACAAATAAGAGACGACGAAGTATGGAGCCTTGGGGTACCCCTGTGAAAGTACTGAGGAAGGGAGAGTAAGATTCTTGCCATTTGGTAGATTGCTGCCTATTGACACTATAGCTATTGAACCACTGTAGGGTAGGTGGGGAAATATGGAGAGTGGATAGTTTGGAGAGGAGGATGGTGTGTGAAATGGTATCAAAAGCTTTGGAGAGGTCTAGGAAAAGAGAAGCAATTATTTTGCCAGAATCCCGTGCCCAGTTGACTATATCTAGGAGGGAGAGGAGGGCATTATTGGTGCTGAGTCCTGGTCTGAAACCATGCTAAGTGGGTGATAGAATTTGATTTTCAAGCAGGTGGTTGAGGAGTTGGGCATGGATGCATTTTTCCAGTATTTTAGAGAGGAGTGAGGGAATTGCTATGGGCCAAATATTTGTGGTATCTGTGTTGCTGCTGCTTTTGTGTCAGGGGAGAATGTATGCTTTTCAGTTGTCTGGGACTATGGATCCTTTAATTGATGTGTTAATGAGTATACTGATGGGGTAAGCTATAGAGTTTGCAGCTAGCTGTTGGAAGTGTGGGGGTAGATTGTCAGGGGCCAGAGTACAGGGTTTTAGCTTAAGTAAAAGTTTTTTTTATTGTGGTAGTGGGTATGGGAGAGAATTGTATGTTGGATTTGAGGGTAGGATTGTTTTTTGGCATGATTTGGTCATCGCCTGTCTTGGTAATTTTGGTGCTAACTGTAGGGAAGGTGGTGGTTAGGTTAGCTATGATGTCAATGAAGTAGGAAATGAAGAGGGTGACAAGTTCAGTTGGGGTTTTGTCTGGGTCAGTGGATGGATTGCTTTGAGAGTCTGGCTGTAATAGTTGGTTAATGGAGGACTAGAATTTTTTGAGATTATCTTTATGTTGGCATTGTAGATGGAGGTAGTGGGCTTTTTTATCTCTGAATATTAGTTGTTTTTCCTGGTTACAGAGTTGCTTGTATTGTAGTGGAGTTGAAGGGTATTTGTTTTTCTACCATGATTTCCAGATTTAATCCCTCGTGGACATGACTTCTTTGGTGGATTTTGAGAGTCAGCTTGCATGGTTATGTTTTATCGGTTATTGGTGGGTGGGTGCTTGCCTATTTAGGATGTCTAGGAATGTTGAGTTAAAGAATTCAACAGCCTCATTAAGTGGCAGGGATTTTAGGGGTGCCCAGTTTATTTACAATATGTCAAAAAACATGTCATTTTTTCTCCAAGCACCCATAATTACAACAAACACCATAAGCATTTGAGTGTTTAACACTGAAACATGTGCCAATTGTTTGATCATCACACATGGCCAAATCAGACTGTCATATTTCACACTTTCTATGCTTTTTGATGTGCTCAGTGCCAATGTGCCTGGCAAACCATTGCTGTGCTTTAAGTTGTGTAAGTGCAGTTGACAAGGCTGTGCATCTTTGAGCACAAACTGTTACATGTGAGAGCTGAACTGGGTGCTACATCAGACCAACTTTTCAAATTTGACTGCTGCAGATATGGCTGGTGATGGCAGAGATGGTGTTCCATTTAGAGCACAAGTGTTGAGGGGTCCAGGATTTTTGTGGTATTCTTTGTGAAGTGATACTGTTGGAGGTTGCTGCAGTATAAGACCGAGGCTTAGATATAGCTTAGCTACCGTTGTCTCCAATACAGCTGGCATCTCACTCACTGGGGAATAATGTCATCACCACTACAGTGACACAAAGAGGGAAAATTGGGAGCTCCTTAGCCAATGGGAGGATGAACGTAATACTGCAAACACCTCTCAGTTGTGTAAGTATACTGACCCATCACATGTCCATGATATCACATTAATTAGAAAGGAATTGCAGTCATTTATTATGCTTCCACATATCTATTTTTTTCTTTTCTGTACTATACAACTGCAATAGAGATAGCAAAAAAATGGTGAGGCACCTCAAGAGGGACTAACTTGCCCCAGAGAGGCAAGGAGTAAGCATGCATTTGGTCTGAATGCAAGTCAGAGAAGTATTTTCAGTCCATCATTCTGTATTACTTTGAATAGGTATACTTTTTAATTTTTATATCAAGCTAACATGCCTGTTCCAACAGCTCTTGGGTAATGAGTACATTAACCTAATTGTGTGTGGGATTAATATCCATAAACAGACATTAGATTTTTAGGATAGTATTTAGAAGATGTTAACTGCAATACTGCATGACTTTAACAATTACATTTTGGCAAATGCAAATATTACCTTTGAAAGCAGATATTTGATGTGGCACAATGAAATACATGCTTCAGTTAGTCATATTATACCATTGTCACTGACTGATTGATTTTATGATATATTACATTCTTCCCATCATACCTATGTGTGGCCAAGATGTACTTATGTATTTGTCATATTGGTTTATGTACTGAAATAATAAAATAATGTGACATGCCCTTGTTCTAATTCTCTTTTTTTTGTTCCCCCACTCTATTCCTCTTTTTTCACATTATATTTTTAACACGTTGCTGCTGAAAACAAAATGACAATCAACACAGGGAGGTAGACTGACCACTGTTGTTTGATCCTCCGTACATCCACAGGTGGCTGTAGCAACAACACCACAGGCAGCAGAGACACGCAGCCCATGTGTGCTGCAACCTCTCAGCACTGCCTCTACAACTTTTGCTCTATCTGCTCCACCTGTGTCAGGTAGTTCTGCCTTGGCGGGTAGTACAGTAGTACCCTTTGGGAGTAGTAGTAGTGGAGATGGATATTTTGTCACCCATCAGGGGCTGACAGGGCTGATAGAGGGAATTATGGAGACAGGCCATTGTGCCTGAATTAGCAGGTTTGAAAAGGTCCTGTGTCATATTGCCAAAACAATGTCATGTCCAATGCTTGGTGTGGTCAGTCTGTAAAGTCATGAAATTGTGTGTACACTACTAGATCTATGGTGTGAAGAAGTGGATAGCTGTGGTGCTCGCTCACCATTCTCCTGAAAATTCTTGTATTCTTTCCCGTGTCCTACCCTTTGCTTTTCAGACCCATTTTCACCACTGTCTTATCATACCCTTTTTCACACCTTTAATGTGGTCAAAAATAGGATAACATACCACACAAATGGACAGAAATGGCCCATTGAAATGTCTTCACTTTTTGTCTTCAGTATTTGCGCGGAGGTTGGCATTATGCCCCAGTGCTGAGTGACCGTCAATGCTATTTAACATCACATGGTAAAAGTAAAAGATTTTAGGTTTAGCTGCAGTATTAGAGTTTCTTTTGCTTGAATGTGCTTAAATCTACTGCATTATGGGAATACAGAGTAAGGACTTCGAAACAGTTAACCTAAGAGTTGTTAAGCTCCTGAGATAATTCCCCTGTCTGTAGACTGAAGTTTTGATTATTGTCATGGGTTCACTTACAGCTCTATGTCAAATTATTATTTGATGCAATTTTATATTCCTATCATAGATTTAACTGCAAACATCTGTATTTATTGCCAGTTGCTGATTTTTGCATACTGTAAAGGGTTTAATTTCAAGCATTAGCAAAGTGTTACTGACTGTTTTATGTGTAGCCATTGCCTACATATTGTGTTGAGCCACCATTATCCTGCTTCTGTCTCCTTGGTCCTTACCTCCATTTCCCCTGGCTATTCATCGTCTTCCTTGTATATCATCAGTGTTTTTTCCTGCATTAGCACAATGTCTGGCATCAAGCACCACCTGCAACTTAGGCTAAATGGAAGTACACAGCATAAGCCAAAATCTTGTGAGTTTTTGTCTTCAGTATCCTTTGCACTGCTGTATTTAGCCCCACCCCCTCCGTGCTATGTACAGTCAGGGTAGTCTTTTCTTGAACAAGTTGTAGATTGAATGTACACCACATACGACTTTTAAATATCGAATATTGTTATAAAGCATTCTGAATTAGATCATTTAGTATACCTCTGGCTGTAATGTACACCTTATGTAATGATAAATTTGTCATTTCTCTGACGAAGCCTAATAGCTTCGTTGTCCCTTGCCTCATTTATTTGTGACTGTCTCATCAAACCAGTAAAATTAAAGTTATGAAGTAACATTTCCTGTGTGGTGCATTGCCATAATTTACATGTCTGTGAAATGGTTTTGGCATAGTGCCAAGGGTCTGAATCCAGAAATATGCAAATGTCATATTTAGTGTTTTAATTATATTACTATTATATCTGTACGTCATGTCTACTGATCTTAGTAACCCAACATTAATCTGCTTATGTCTCAGTCATGGTTATACTTTCCGACCCCTGCTTTCTCCCTATTGGAAATGCTTAATTGTCATAGCAAGACAGATTACTTATCAGGAAAAACATAACATTAACACGCCCTATAGATGTTAAAAAAATGACCTAGAAAATTTCTAACATTCTTTGTGTCTCTCTATCACAATCTCCTGTATAATCACTTTTTACTGCGTTTTATTAATTAGGCTAATGGATGTAATCTACACATTATGTTATTTTACAGTTGTCATGAGAGTAGTGAAGAGTAATACATGCATTCTTCTTTTCTTCAATCTGTTGTCATATTTGAACTTTGAGAAGTAGGAGTTCTTCTGTGGTGTGGTTAGGGAATATGCAAGTCTGAGGATTTTTCTTGGAATGCTGTCAAGGTTCGAATCCAGACGTATGCCAAAGTGTTTTTGAATGGTATGACTCCTGTGGTTGTAACTGTTGGATGCACATTTTCTTAACAAAATATTATGCTGTAGCTTTATTAATGTGCTTGCTGTCTGTTCTGAATACTGTCTTAACTTCATCTTGCCTGAATCATTTTGATGATGAAGTGAACAGTAATACAACACAAATATTTGGAGAAATGAACCATAAACTAATGTCTTAGAATGTCTGTATGTGTAGTCTTCTCAGCAACACTCCAACTTTTCTTATTTCTTTTGTGTCATCAAATCAACCTCTTTGATTCACACTGGTTTCCATAAGCAATGACAGCAATAGCACACTTAGTCCCTCGTGTTTCAGAATGCACCTGTATTATCATATCAAGAGTGACGAGCTAAAACTATCATAACTGTCATGATAAATGTGTAAATCATGACACCTGAAACATGACCATAACACATATCTGTTCTGTATTCCATTAGGATTTGATATGGTTGCATATGTATATTGCATATTTGTGCAAAAGTCAGCATAGAGCACCATAGATTACTGCTAATTCCCATTCTAAGTTCAACACCTTAAGATATGATTAGGCATGTACTAACAATTTACCATGAGCAGCACGACTGAGGTTTTCAGCACTGTACTTCAGGGAGAGAGTTAAAAAAATATTTATAACAAATAATTAGGGGAGTGGGTTGTATAACTCTCGCATGTCTTTATTGAATTTTGAAACCAAGGTAACTGGTTTTCAGCGTGATGTTGACTAAATTATATCAGTCTGCTATTGTGTATCTTCACTCCAATGGTTACACTTTCAGCTCTGCAAGACAATCAGGAAAGCAGAGCCAAGGAAAAAATAGCCTTTAATGTAATGTTTTTTCCTTGGATCTGCTGTCCTGATTGTCTTGGGGAGACATGGCTACTGGTCAAGTGATTGTTCGTTTTTTACACTTTCATCTCTGTTACAAAGTGTGCAAAGTTTTCAGACATGAGCCATCACCGCTATTCAAAAATGCACTTAGAATATTTAGGGCTTGTGTGTCTGTATTGTCAATTTACATTGTACAAGCATGAGACAAAATTGACAGTGACACAATAAATTGTTACTATTTGCATTGTCAACCTGGGATGAACTGTCATGAATGCTTGCATGTCAATCCATCGTTTTACAATTGTCATTGTCAATGACACCCAATACTGTGAAACAGGAATATGTCCCTCCCAGCAATGCAATGTACATGAATGACAGAATATAAATCTTTGCAGAAAATTATTTGATTACTTGGGACAAGCAGAGTGCTACATTGGCCTGTCCAGGCACTTGCATTTGTTCCAAAACATGTGTTGCACAGTAGCTGATGTTCCAAATAGTGAAATTTTACTAATTACAAATGTACATATTCACATCATTAAAGTCAGACTGTTCCTGCAATGCTTGCAAGTCATACTACGTTCTTTAGCTTCTGTAATTAGATAGATGTGAGATTCTTTTCTCACAGTGTGAACATGTGTGTGTGTGTGTGTGTGTGTGTGTGTGTGTGTGTGTGTGTGTGTGTGTGTGTGTGTGTGTGTGTGTGTTTTCGTGTGTGCATGTGTGTGTGTTGTTTTAGTGACAAGTAAGTAATGCCTCAATAACAAATGTGCTGTGTCCACTTCCACTCAGTAGAAGAGTTTGGACACAGCTCCCCTCTGCACTTTATTCCAATTTTAACCTAGACATCCTACTTGTAATACAATGATGAGGTCATCTTGTCAAAAGTGCCCTCTCTGTCCTTAACAGCCAGACTTGTCCCGTGGCACATGTGGCTAATACTGTGTTTCCTAGATGTTGTAAGTAGATGGGTAAAAATTTTAAATCTCATAGTGGTGAATTTGTGTGTATGACTTCAATGTCAGGTACTGATAGCTTCTTGAGCCAATGTGCTGTGTTAAGTTCCATTCTGGGGAAGATTTTAACATGGGACAGGATGCACCCATCCTGTTATCCACTTTTACAACAAACATGTTCTCTGCATCACACTAATGAGATAATCATGTCAAAAGTATACTCTGTCCTTACAAGTTAAACTTCTCCTCTGGTGGTTATAGTTAATTCTGTGCTTATAGATTGAGTAATTAGATAGGGAGGGGGTTTGAATACAACATGGGTTAACTAATGTGATTTACGTCCATGACAACACCCTTTATGTAAACATCCACTTTGGAGATGTATTTTCACTTGCAGTGGGCTAGCCTATAAATTTGGATTACCCACAGGTAATAAATACCAAGTTCTGGAAACAAATTGATTATATAATGCTATAAAAATGAGCTACATCAAAAATATAGTGTGAGTTATCCTGTAGCACTGGCTGTTAATACTGTACTCTCTAGACTGCATATATACAGAGAGAGGAGATTTGAATTCAGCAATGACTGACTATTGTGATGTGTGTTTGTCTGTTATGTGTGTATAGAAGGCTTCTACTGCACGTAGCTGTGTGTTGTCATTGTGCTCTTCAGCTACTGCCATACATTTTTTAGAAGAATATCACCATATTAAAGAATGGTGATGTCATCCATTCAAATGTGCACTGTCACACAACTGTAAAACATCTGGTGTGACTCGTGCAATTTTGAGTAGTGTTCTGCACCTGGGGACTTAGGATCTTCAAATCCAGCCATTACTCCTTAGACTCACTTGTATCAGTATGACTGTGAATGTGCGAGTAGGTAGCAGTGTTGTTATCAGCTATCTTCTGTGTACATGTGTAAACGGGGATTCCTGTTGCAACAATTTATGCACATTTTTTCACGCACAAATGCTTTATTGGATAATGATGCCATGGAATGACATTTGGCTTTCCCATGAGAACTATTAGGGTTTTTCCTTTGGCACAAGGAAATCAGACAATGTTCCATATGCTGTTGCCTTAGTAAAGCATGTGTTCAAATCTGTGATGATCCACACATTGCGAATGATTGCCATTCTCCCGTCATAATGATGACTGCATTACACATGACATGTGTTTGGGTATACCTAGCAGCAGGCACTGTTATGTGAGAAAGACACATATAGGAACAGTCTTTTAAAGAAGTTACAGCCACACATATGTCTCACAACAATAACATGATGTCACAGCTTCAAAGACCCAAATATTCCACAATTGAAGAACCCATTTCACTGTGCTGTGTTCATTCTTCCCAGTATCATATAGCTTCTGTCGTCACATAGATGTGTTCAAAATACACATTGATTGTAAGCATTGTGTGTCCTAATGTTTATTATGCATGAATGTATACAATGACAGTGGGAGAAATCTCTCATTTCTTTTATGTCATAGAAATTGTTTACAACACAATCATATGATATAATGTCTTCACATAGGTGGAGTCTCACAGCTTTGTTAATACTTCCACTGTAGCGCATGTAATTTATACACATCATTAGATCATGGATTTGCATAACTTGCTATTCATTTCAAACAAAGGGAATCATTATATGAATGTACTGAAATTACACAAGTAGTACTGCATGAAGTTATTATTCTCAGTTTTAACTCTAGGGAAAGAAACATAAAGCCTTTTTGTAATTTCCTGCCGGTGAAACAGTTGTTGTGTGAATACTATGGTGTGAGTGCTCCTGTTACACATGCATTTAGTAATGATGAGTGTAGCATATCTACACAGAGTATGTTTGAAATCTGGGGCAGTGTTGGAGTAAACAACAGCAGCAGCCTCCTTGGCTGAGAAACACTGATATTGCAATCCTCACAGTCTTTTGAACATTAACATAGTTACCTCTCTGTCGTCATTCTGAGAAAATCATATTGTACAAACTAGCCTCAAAAGTCCTTTATTTCTTCACATATTAATTTAATTTATTGGAAACAAGCTCCATTGATATGCCCTGTTGTAAATGCACTCAATACACGGCTCTGCGGAGGGTGTAGTATGATTAGCAGGGGGTTGAATCTGGTAACATCTGTCTGTCAGATAACTGTGTCAGATAGGAGTGACTTAGGCAAAGAAAGTATTTATGACACAGTCAAAGAGCAACAATTTTAAGGTATCACCCTCCAAGGTAGGGCTTCCCTACCCATTACAAAAGGGAAGTACTAGAAGCTTTTCAGGTGTGCTCATCATGACACAAACAGTATGCCTAATTCTGTGGCATTACATGTTGATATGCATTTTTCTGATACCTGTCCTAGCATGCGTTCGAGTCAGACAAGATGGAAATGCTGCATATGTCATTGATTGTTCACAGGTATTACTTAATTTCCATATAAAAATACACTGTATTGCTTGTCTTCCTCCAAACATTTATGTATAACTGAAATTGTTTTCCTCACACTGTAGAGTTTTGTAGTACACAAGAGCTTGCATAACACTTCTTACATTACAGCATTATACAAAATCATCAAAAAGAGTGACTGCTGACCTTGTGTGTATCTGCTGATTGCATCTGTTATAGAAGTGTCCACTGTAATTTCTTGTGAGCATGCCCGATATAATGTTGTAGTAGATGCTGTCCCTTTACAGAGACATTGAACTACTGCAGTGTCATCTGATCTGTGTGTTGTCATTTATCACGTGTGTATTTTGAGTGTTATTATATTACCTGCTCAGGATGTACATGAATATACAACACATGCTTGTCTAATACATGTGTCAAGGTAATAATAATACCTCCTGTCTATGGTTGTCAAATAACAAATGGTAAAACATGTCCTTTTCTGATGTACATGATGTAATGTCTGTACAATTCTTATCTTTTTCTTCATATATGATGACATGGAGAATAAAGCACTACTGTCAGTTATCACACATGCATTCCCTGAATATACATGTCGTATTCAATAGCTGCAGCCTGTGCAAATATCCCCTAATGTATCCACTGTCCTTGCTAACTGTTATTTTGAATTCAGTATGTTATCAACATTAATTTTACATGTACTCATCTTTCATACAATGTGGCATGATGTCCCTCTCACATCTGTTGTTAGCTATGTGCATGAGTAACGTATTCAGCTCAGGATTATTTATTATTTTGTCAGTTTGGTTATAGGTTCATAGGTTCATAGGTTTATACTAGGCTATCTGTCCTAGGGCATTTATAAGCCTAGCCAGAGTGTGTTTGGCTTTCACCACCGATTTTAAATTAATTTTGCTATGCCCTTTTTTGAGGTTAGTATACTGTGCCTCTGTCTAACAGTGACACAGAAGTGATACCTGGGTTAAACCTATGATCTCCCATCCACTCATCAAGATTCCTCTTGAAGAGAGTCAATGAGGGACTCTGCCTAACCCAGACTGGGATTTTATTACAGAGTGAAGGGAGCCTCTGGGTTATGAATCTGTCCCTCCAGCATGTCCTATTTATTTCAGTGCTGAGGTTCAAGTTACTCGAGCGCGTGGCTCGATGGGATTTGGATTTTCTGAGGTGCAGCATGTCCATTAATTCCGGGTTGGACATTGCTTTATACATCAGGCACAGATTGCCTCTGAGCAGGCGGTATGCCACTGAGTAGAGCTGGAGTTTCTTTAACCGGGCAGCATATGGCATTTGTTTGAGCCCTTTGATCCTCTTGGTGAGGTACTTTTGGGGTCTTTCCAGTTGCTGCAGGTGTCTGGTAAGGTACATCCCAAAAGGGGCATTGTACTCAATTATGGGCCTGATGAGGGATGAGTAAAGAGGCACAATGACCTCTCCTGATCTAGATGTGAATCCCTTCATGATTAGGTGGGCTATATAAAATGTTTTTCTAACCACTTTGGCCACGTGGTTGTCAAATGAGAGATTGCTATCAACTTGGGTCCCCAGGTCCCTAATTACTTCTTCTGTACATAATGGATTACCACCTATGTGGTAATGTGTGGGCACTTTGTTTTTGCCAAAGGGGATGACTATACACTTTCTGGCATTTAGCTTGAGGCCATGGCTCTGGCACCAGTTGTCTGTTTCTATGAGGCCCTTTTGGAGGATGCTTGTGTCGGCTGGAGAGTTGATTATGGCGCCCAGTTTGCAGTCATCTGTGAACTTGGTCAGTCACAGTCCTTCTGTGTTGGCCTGTACCTCTGAGAAATATATACCGAACAAGAGAGGTCCCAGGACTGAGCCTTGTGGGATGCCACTTGTAACTGGTTTGGAGTCTGACATGGCTCCAGCAATTCTAATCATGTGGGTTCTGTCCTTGAGCCAGTTTGCAACCCATCTAGTGACATAGGGGTTTATATTTAAGCTCGTGAGCTTATCTATAATGCCCGAGTGGGGTATTGTATCGAAGGCTTTTGCGAGGTCTAGGTAGGCTGTGTGGACCACCTTCTCCTCGTCAATGGCCTTGGTGATGGTTTCAAAGAAATCAACCAGGTTTAAGAGGCAGGATCTGCCCTTAACAAAGCTGAACTGGGTAGGATCCAGTGTCTGTAGGTCCCCAATATGTTTATTTATGAGGTCCATGATGATCCTTTCCATAGCTTTGCAGACCAAGCTGGTCAGGCTTATGGGGCGATAGTTTCCAGGATCCGTTGAGGCACCACCTTTGTGGAGATGGACCACTGTTGCTGTACGCCACTCTTTGGGTACATATCCTGTAGTAAGGCTGAGATTGAACAGTAGTTTTATGTTTGGGTTTAGCTCTTCTTGGAGTTCATGTAGGATGCAGCCCAGGACACTGTCTGGTCCCATTGATGCTGTGTTTTTTGCTTTGGAGAGGGCAGCTCTTACCTGAGCATGAGAGGTCGGGGGGCAGCACTCTGTTGGGATAGATATTTGCCCTTTTGGTGGGGAGGGGGGGAAGAAGTTTGCGCTGAACCTGTCAGCTAGGATGTTGGCAATGTCTGTGGGTTTGGTGTATTTTTTGTCATTTTGGACTAATTCTGAGCATATCGGGGAATTCCCACCCAGGTTCCTAACATAACTAAAGAAAGCCTTGTGATTATCCTTAGTGTCCTGTGCAATTTTTCTCTCGAAGCTGGCCTTAGACAATTTTATGAGTGCCCGTAGTTTTTTGCTAATACTGATCAGAGATGCCTTCCCTTTTTGGGATTTTGCTCTATCATGTAGTAGCTTCCTCCTTCTATTGTATAGTTTGTTTATGGCTGTGGTCCACCAGACAGGATGTCTGCCTTTGGAGGACTGGGTCTTGGTTTTATTTGGGATTGCATGATCCATGCATTCCTGAAGGTGTTCATAGAATGTGTTTATAAAGGATTCTGCGGTCTGGGCCGTATTTTCCACAGGCCCGGGGGCTTTGAAGGATTCCACCTCGGTTTTGAGGAGTGTGAAATTTGCTTTAGAGAAGTTTTTCACTGTGGTTTTCTGGGCAGGGGGTGGGGTTGGGATGTGAATATCCAGTGAGATTAGTTTATGGTCTGATCTTACCAGTGAGGGATACACTTCTGGTCTGGAGCATAAAGTCCCCATGTTGGTGATGATCAGGTCCAGTATGTTTTCCTCTCTTGTGGGAGTGGTAGCAAGGTTTTCAATAGCATTTGAGTTTATAAATTCTAGGAACCTTTGGGCTAGGGTGTTGGAGCTAGAGTAATGCTCCCAGTCTATGTTTGGGTAGTTGAAGTCACCCAATATAATGGTGTTTGGAGAGACCTTCATATTTTCCAGTGTTCTCAGGAAGGCCGAGTGGGGTTCCTGGGTTTGGGAGGGTGGTCTGTAGCAGGCTATAAACTGGAAGGCAGTTTTACCTACTGTTAGTTGCACATGGATAGTCTCTGATGCTTTGTGCTGTGCCACCAACCTGGAGGTGTGGGTATCTTTGACGAATATTGATACTCCCCCTCCTTTTGTGGTTCGGTCCAAGTTTTGCAGCTGAAAAGCATGGTATGAGGTATAACCTGGTAGTGCTGGGGTGCTCTCAGGAGCCTTGAACCAGGTTTCTGTTACTGTACAGATATCGATGTTCTCCATGCTAAGGAAAGTTTCGAGTGCATGCATCTTGAGGTTTAGACTTCTGGCGTTGAGTAGCATTACTCTTAGTTTCTTATCCCTTGTGATACTTATGGAGGTGGGTTTGTATTTTGAGCCTTGCCTAAAAAAGGCACTATGGGGGTAGCAAGAGCCTTTGCCAATATCCGAAAGCCCAGGAGTGACAGGTGCAAGCCATCCCTAGTGAAGCATTGTGGCTTGTCGAGCATGTCATCCCAGGCTGACAGGCATTGGATCCCCTTTGAATGACACCAATACTTAAGCCAATTGTTGAAATTGATCATCTTGTCTTCATATTGTGGCATCATTCTTGGTGAGGGAAAGATACTACTCAAGGTCAGGGTCATACTGTCCTGGTCTACATGCTCAGAGAGCTCCTCTATGTCTCTTTTCATGTAGTCCAGGGAGGTACATCTCAGGTCATTCACACCAGCATGGTCAATGACTGAGTCATATTTGTACTTGCCTTGGAGTGACCTGAGTGCTTGTGTTATGTGGCGAATCCTAGCGCCTGACAGGCAGCTCACCATGACCTTCTCCTTGTTCAGCCTGGTGAGCGGGACGTCAGTGTGCCTGATGATAGAGTCACCTATTACAAGTGTATCAGGTGTGTTGTTTAGCCTTAAGGGCTGTGACTGTTTGGCATTCTGGCTTTGTGAGCTATGTGTTGCACGTGTTTTGTTTTGGAGTAGCGGTTGCTTAGGTGTCTGCTTTGGAGGTCTCTGCTGCTTAGGCAGATTTTTATTTAGAACTTCAGAGTATGTTTTTGTGTGTTTATGTGTTTGGTTTGCTGTCGTGATAGGTCTATGTGAGACTGGAATTGCAGTGAGCGTGGTTTCCTTCTCCTCCTGACTGGTTACACCAGTACTGAGTTGAGAGAGCATAGCCTCCAGTTTGGCTATATGGTTGCATCTCTCACATGTGTTGGAATTTGTTGGGAGGAGGAGAGGGTTGTCTGTGTACATGAGGCAGTTGTAACATTGCCTCAAGATTCCCAGATTCACCAGCTGGACCACAGAGGAGATTGATAACTGACCTTTGGACATGCTAGAATAGTATTGGGAATTCCTTTATAATTGAAAAAAAGGGCCAATGGGGAACAAGTTACTCAAGGGGAGTTTGTGAGGGTGTAGTGCTTTTAATTTTTTTAGTGCTGACATATATAATTGTTTTAGTGAGCAAGTGCCAGGTAACTTAAATGCAATGTGTTACAGGTAACTTAAATGCAAAAATGACAAACAGTAACTTTCTTTCAAGTGAAACAAGGAAATAAGTACAGTAAGCAATGCAGATATCACTAGGGATCCACAGAAACACTGAAAAGACGCATTTTAGGTGGAATTAGCTTTTCAGGGAAATAACAAGCAAACAAACAACAAGCATACAAACAAAGCTAGATTCAGCAGGCCTGAGCCCTCAATCAGCAGTTCCCAACTTAGAAGGATGTAAGCTACCTGTCCTGCCACCACAGTGCAGGCCACAAACATTCCTAATGTAAAACAACTGGTCTGAAGCCCAAGTGCTTAATCCAAAAGACTTAGAATTATAGCTACACTTTAATCAAGTTACTACCAAGCAGTAATAAATACAATTGAATACTTTAAAGAATGCCTGGATTAGTGCTCAAGTTATACAAACAAAGCTAGATTCAGCAGTCCTGGATCTAGTCTATGCTACAGCAAACAAGGTGTACCAATTTCAGTAAGAAGCAGTTCAAATATGCAGGCACTATAAGCCTTTAACCAGAAATTCCCAGCTCAGAAGGGCAGAGTCCAGCCTCTCCTCCCACAAGAGTGCAGACCATGAACCCTCTTAATGTAAAATAACTGGCCTGAAGCCCAAGTGCTTAAACCAGAATTAATACGCTTTTAGAATAACAGACACTGAGCCCTCAGTCAGCAGTTCCCAACTTAGAAGGATGTAAGCTACCTGTTCTGCCACTACAGTGCAGACCACACACCTTCCTAATGTAAAACAACTGGTCTGAAGCCCAAATGCTTAAACTAAAAGGCTTAGAGTTACACCAAGCAGTAATAAATACAACAGAGTATTTTTAAGATGACTTCAAAAACAAAATAAAGTAGGAAGAAACACAAATACAGTAAAAGCAGATATATATATATTTTTTCATTAGGCCAAAATACAAGCCCGAATATGGAAACGCTGCAAACATACCCACCACCCGGAACAACTGCAGAAATGCACCTCCCAGCCGAAAAGCAGCAGTGAGCCTCCAAATGAAAGTCCCAAACAGACAAAGGAGCCTCCAGAAAAAAAGAGCCCAACTGCAACAAGTCATCAGAAACAAACAACCCAACAGATGCTCAACAAAAGTGGACAACTTCCAGCCAACACCCCACACACAGTGAAACCAGCTAGAAAAACACACAGCACACAAAGTGCCATAAACAACAAAGAAATAAAGAACAAAACAAACAAATAACAGGACACCCAATATCATATACCACAGCTCTGAGCCTGCTGAGTGTCCCTCCTTCGATCAGCTGAGTGTAAAATGGCAGAACACTCACAACCGAGCCTCACAAGCAACAGAAAGTCGAAACCCGTGACAGCCTCCAAGAAAGAAATCCCAAAAGAACCAATGAGGTGCCCAGTCCAAGCCGCAGTCCAGGTGACCCCAGTCAGCCAATGACCCCAAACAACTCTCTTCCAGCAAAATGCCCGACGGCCTTGGCCAAACTAAGACATCCCCGAACACATGCCCAGACACACAGCCTCCACAAACACCAGGCCAAATCACAAGCCTGAACATGGAAATGCCACAAATATCCCCACCACCCGGAACAACTGCAGAAATGCACCCCACAGCTGAAAAGCAGCAGCGAGCCCCCAAATGAAAGCTCCAATCAGCCAAAGGAGCCTCCAGAAAAAAGAGCCCAACCGCAACAAGCCACCAGAAACAAACAACCCAACAGATGCTCAACAAAAGTGGACAATTTCCAGTCAACACCCCACACACAGTGGAACCAGCCAGAAAAACACACAGCACACAAAGTGCCACAAACAACAAAGAAAGAAAGAACAAAACAAACAAAAAACAGGGCACCCAATGCTATATACTACAGCTCCGAGTTTGCCGAGTGTCCTTCCTTTGATTAGCTGAGTGTAAAATGTCTTATCTTTCTGTTTAAAATGTTTCTTTGTGACAACATTTCATTTTCATCCATTAGCTAATACATTTTGTCCATTTGCCCTCCCTTCTTACTTATGTCTGCACTGTTAATGGTGTATTCTGTGTACATTCTCACCATTTAACATCCCCTGCATCCTATGTCTTGTATTGAACTTGCCCTTACTTCATTTACGTTGTCCTCGAATACTCGCACAATAGGTTTGTCTACAGGCAAGCAGTTTTATTTATATTGTGTGCTTGTGCTCCCCAACACATTTTCATGCTTGTAAACATATAAATATGATGTGCAGCATGCATGTTCAATGATCACTGCTCTTCATAGGATCATAATATCATAGGAGGTTACTAGGCTATTGGTCCTGGGCCCCTTACAAGCCTAGCCACAAGTTTATCCTCCAAAAAAGAACCTTCCATCAGCACCTGTCACCCCTGACAAAGAGAGACAAAGGCTGAACACCTGGGACAAGTTTGTCATTTCCCATCTACTCATCAAGGATATACTTGAAGAGGGTCAGTGAGAAACTCTGTTTGACATGTATGGGAAGTCTATTCCAGAGACGGGGCAACCTCTGGGAGACACATCTGTCTTTCCAATAGGTTTTGTTGATATCACATATTAGATTTAGGCCTATTGAGTGGGTAATGTGCAAGGAGTTAACCTTACAGATATGGAGCATCTCTAGTAGGGCAGAGTCCAATAGTCCCTATACAGACACACACACACACACACACACACACACACACACACACACACACACACACACACACATATTTATATATAAATATAGGGGGGGCAAGTCCCTCTGTACCCCAGACCCCCTTTTATTGTATGTAACAATAGATAACAACCCCAAGATCACACACTTCAATGGGGAAAGGGCATAGTCCCTGATCCCCACTGTAACTAGATCTCTGTGTTAAAATGCTGGCACTGTTTGAACAGATTTTATTTTTATTTATTTATTTTTATTTTTATTTTATTTTACATTTGTTGACCGGGATAGTCTTACTGGATATATGTCCATTTTCAGTAGAGGCCTGGGGAGAAAAGCTCCACATACCAAAAAAGAGACAGTACATACAACACTGAGTGATAAACTCAGGCAGACATGTTTAGAAAAATATAGACAAAGAATACAGGCAGATATCAATATACGCAATGTGCAGACTTACATCTGATTGGCAAAGACGTACCAGAAAATGTGAACAGAGAATACAATCAGATCTCATAATTCACAATACTTAGCCATTTAAATGCTGAGGCATAGATACTTGACTAAACAGCAGGTTGGGTAGCAAGACATGTATTAGTTGTTAGGTTTAGAACAAGAGCACCGCCAATGAGATGTAAGGTATTTTTTGAGTTCTCTTTTAAATAGGGGTAGTGAGGCTTCCTTGGTAATGGTAGTAGGGAATAAATTCCAGATTTTACAGGTTGAGTTGGCAAATATAGCACCGCCTGCAGAATTGTTGGATTTTTAGGTCAGTGTCATTAGTTTA